>NC_143521.1:51823964-51993326 GCF_031878675.1 Megascapheus bottae
AACTTCAGAAACGAGGGGCGGGGAGGGAAGCGCGCCCGCCGGGCAGGGAGCGCGGCGGCCGCGGCGTTTCAGAGAAGTTGAGGCAGTCCGCGGTTCTGCGTTTCCTTTATCCAAGGTCTTAGGGTCTCGAGACGCTAGGAAGCGCTCCAGTCAGATTTCACAAATGATTTCGGTTTGTATCGCGTAGAAAGTGGCCGCACAGTTCGCGTGTCTTGAATGCACGGTGGACACGACCTAGAGTTGCTATGTAAACATGTCTTCTGCTGAGAGCCTGCTCAGAAACGGAGTGCGCTTGGGTAGGACGACAACCTTGTAAGTTGGCTCCTCATATTAGTGTGACTGTAAAGTGTGGCCAAGGCAAACCGTGATTTGAGGAGGTCAGGCTTTGTTTTGGACTATTGTTCTTTAATCTTGCTTTCTTAAGTTACATTAAGTATGGTTTTGCCTCACAAAGAACATATGTACTTTTAAAAAATTCAAATTTCTAATGAAAACATTGTTTTCATATGATGGGAAAAGGAGTCTCTTTTTGCCTTAGTTACTTGGATACTCAAATAGTATTGGAAGACATTGAAAAAATAGTGATAAATGCAGTCTCACTATTGCAATTTAAATTTAGTACACAATTACATGGTTCTATACATGAAAAAAGTATTTCCTGGGTTCCAGCTATATTTGTAAATTGTTTCTCACAGTCCCAGTCCTAGACATGGACTTTCTAAATCCCATGTCATACAGTGGGTTGGTTGTCACTGTTTCTTTCAACTAAATACAGTCTTTTTAAAATACAGTGTACACTTGTTGGCTTGTTTCTTTTTTCCAGGTCCTATTATATTTACTGATATGAATTGAGATGAAAAGTAATTGGTATATTTTATTTTAAATCATCCTTTACTATGATATGCTTATGTTCATTGCTTTGTAAACATATTTACAAAGATCATGTTTTCCCATTTGGAGACTACATGTACATGGTTATGTGTGTGTGTGTGCATTTCTGTATTCATTGCTCTTTTTGCTTGAATATATGTGTGTGTTGGTCCTAGAACTCCAACCTGAGCTTGAATCCTGGGCATGGTCCCTGAGCTTTTGTGCTCTAGGCTACCACTTTACCACTTGAGCCACAGCTCGGCTTCTGGCTTGTTGGCAGTTCATTGGCAATAAGAATAGAACCAGGAACCTCAGATACCAGCCTCGTGAACAGCTAAGGTTACAGATGTGAGCCACCTTTCCTGGGCTGGCTTTGAATAATTTTTATAAAATAATCTTTCTTGCTTTGGGGGGACGGGGAACATGACCCAGATGAGATGTGGAAATCATAGGCAAAATGTTAGATTTTACAGCATATTGGTATTCAGTCCCTAGTGACATTTGAACCTTCTTAGCTGAAATCTTTATGTAATCAGATTTTCATATAACATTATTAATAGTTTTATTGGGAAGAAAGGTATTTTAATTTTTAGTGAGTGCATATTAAGAAGGTAATATGCTTGACTTTATATAGATGTTTTCCTTCCTCTGATTGTGAAACATTTCTTTTCCTTAGAGTTTTATTTACTCTTCTGAGTCACTTCTAGTTTTTGCTTTTATTTAGAATTGTCCAACCAACTGTATCTTGATATCTATCTTTATAATAGGAAATTAAAATAATTTTTGTTTTTCCTTTCCTCTGTTATACTACAGTTTGAGTGTGCTTATGTTTCAGTTTATCGATACTGCAAAGAGTATTCTGGTATTCAAAGTGATACTAAGTAGTAATATAGTCCCTTGGGTGTGTGTTTTGTGTGGTTTAAGATTTGAACTCATGACTTCTTGCTTGCCAGGCAGGCACTCTACCACTTGAGCAGTGCACACAGCTCTTCATTTTCTAGTTATTTTTCCTTTAGCATCTTGTATTTTTTGCCTGGCTGTCCAAGAGCAAGATTCTCCTATGTATACCTCATGCTTAGCTGCAACCACAGGCAGATACTACTACTCCTGCCTTACTTATTGAGGTGGAGATCTGGCTTTTTCTGTTGTTACTGCTGCTGTTGGGGCTGGCCTTGAACTTTGAACTGAGATCCTCCTGATTTCTATCCCTTGCATATAGCTGGGTTTACAGGTGTGATCTACCTCTCCTGGTTATAGTCCTGTATTTTATGGAACGTGTAATTAGTGTCTAGTATATGATGAGTCATAAAATTGAAAAAAGAGTAAAGTCTAGAGTAGAAGAAACATACTAGTACATTTTAAGGCACAAACCTTTAATAGTCTACTATGATTATTTTTCTGGCCAAGGATTTTTTTTTCTTTCTTTTTGTTTTTACTTTCTATGGTGATATAATTTTGATCTTACAGGAAATTCAAAATAAGCTTCCCACATCTCCCTGTACAAGATCACATTAGAATAATGCACTACATTTGGTCATCTTGTCTCTTTAGTCCTTTTAGATTATGAAAACCTCCTTGGGATTTCTTTGTACTTCTTGACCTTGACATTCTTGCAAAGTCCAGGGCAGTTCCGGACAGTCCCAGACTCTGTTGAATGTCCCTCTATTTGAATCTGTCAGTTGTTTTACATGACGACACTGGTTACATTTGGCAGAAATACTACCAGAGATGTTCTGTTCTCGGTACATCATATCTTGATCTTCGTCATGTTGGCTTGCCCAGATGTTAGCTTTGAAAATTCGGTTAACATGATATTGTTTCTCCATAAAACTTTAGTTTGTTGGTAACTAATATGCAGCTATAAAAAAATACCTTGACAAACAGACATCATAGTATCATCAAAATTTCATCCACAAATTTTAGCCTCCATTGAAGATTTTCCTTTTAAAAAGCAGACATTCTGTTGTAAAGTGGTCTTTCCTGTATTCTCTACTTGTTCATTTGTTTATTCATTTGGTTATTTTTGTCAATAAATTCACGAATTCTTGTTCAAGGATCATACCATCACTATCATTATTTTGAGTCTCATCAAGCTCTGAACCCTGTGTGTGTGTGTGTTTTAAAATCTCACAGCAAAACAAAGTGTCAAAGACTGGGTTGAAAATCAGTAAATTCTGTCTTTTCGACTAAACACTGTATTCAGCAGAAAATAGTGAGATAAATATAAAAATTACAAATATGGGGGCCGGGAGTTTGGCCTAGTGGTAGAATGCTTGCTTAGCATGCATGAATACCCGGGTTTGATTCCTCGGTACCACATACATAGAAAAAAAATTACAAATATATTTTTGGGTTTTTTTTTTTTTTTTTTTTTGCCAGTCCTGGGCTTGAGCTCAGGGCCTGAGCACTGTCCTTGGACTTTCTCAAGGCTAGAGCTCTACCACTTGAGCCTCAGCACCACTTCCAGCTTTTTTCTATGTATGTGGTACCGAGGAATCGAACCCGGGTCTTCGTGCATGCTAAGCAAGCACTCTACCACTATGCCAAACTCCCGGCCACAAATATGTAATTTTAAGTAGCCACAGTAAAAGTTTATTTAATTCACCATATTAAATGTTACTGTTGTAATTTTTATAATGAGTTGTTTATATTTAATATTGATCTTCACAATTAAGTATTTTACATTTTTAGCATATTTTAATTTGGACTATGTATATTTCAGCGATGTGCTTAATAGCTAGATGAGGCAAGTTAACATGTTTTTGTCACTAGTTTTCTTGATTACTGTGGTACCACACACCTTAAGATCTATTGTTACTAACTAAACCTAATACTTAATTTGTATTTCCCCAAATCGTTTATTTGGAAATGTAGACTACTTGGATTTTAATTCTAGTGTTACCACTTACCAGTGTGGAAAAGTTTCTTGTGCTTCAGTTTCATCAAATGAGAGATAATTAGGTTGTTTGAAAATTAATTGTTTGGATATATATTAACATGTAGAATGTATTCAGTATTCTATATTTTATATTCCACATAAAAATTCCATAAATGTTTTCTGCTATTATTGTTGATATTGTGCTTGCTTGAGGTTTTCAGTTTTTGTGAATAGATTCTTTCTGATGAGAGTGGTCATGAATATTAAGAAGATAATGGAGCATTTTAGAGGAAAAGACAGGAACAACTTGCTACTTCTCCTCCATCATCCCACTGTTGTCATGAAAGTTCCAGAAGAGTAGGTGTACTTAGGAATTTGGATTAATGAATACTGGTATATATGAGTCAGCTGTCAAACAAAAAGTTATCTTTACAACTGTTTTTCAAGCACTAGCAAATATTCTTTAAGATATGCAGATTGTGGGTCAGGTGATAGCACACAAATGGAATCTGTGGCACTTATGAGTTCACTGATTAAGATCTATCTAAGATGGTCTGTAAAGTAGGATATTGTTGAATTTTACCTATGATATTTGAAATTCTGCCAACTCCTGGATTATTTTATTCATGGAAGTAATAAAATTTTGCTGTTTTTGATACCAGGTTGTGAGATTTATATTTTTGCACATGTTAAGTTGGAGGTTAGGAGACTGGTCTTGACATAATATAGCCTCATTCCTTCATATTGCTGCTTTAGCGCCAATGCTATATAAAATGTACGTTCTTGCTAGATTGACTCTAGTGAACATGATAATTTGCTGTTACATGTTCTTCTTACATTCTTTTTGATCTGTCTGACCTGAAACTTTGGCCTTCCATTCTTCTTAGTGTAGTCTTGGAAGGAACCACAAAAGTATGTAGATATCTGAGGTAATTTTTTTCTTTTTCATTAGTTAGAATTAGTCTGCGAGAGCATGTGAATGGACCCAAAGCAAAGGTACTGTCTTTGCACTTGAAGAATAAACACTCTTTTCTTCGTATATTTTCTGTCTTCTTTTCTTCTCCTTTCCTTCCTGGCTTCCCCTTTCTTTCACCTTGCCTGCCTCCCTCCTTCTGTCCCTCCCTCCCTGCCCCCCCTCCTGTTCTCTTCTTTCTCTTCTTTCTTTCCCCTCCCACCCTCAACACATTTGGGGTTTGAACTCTTGGCTATATGTTCCATTGTATCGTTTTTTCAGATTTTTGTTCAAGGCCAGCCTCAAGCCACATTTCTCCTACCTCTCCCTCCCTCACATCTGAAATGACAGGTCTGGGTGCCTTGTTTATTGAGATGGGAATCTCACCAATTTTTTGCCTGGGCTAGTGTTAAGCAAACTGGCTTCTAAATAACTGGATTGCAGTCAGGAGTCATCTTGCCCAACCAAGCTTCTTAAGAAAGATTTTGTTTTAAGAACTTTTGGGTTTGAGTCCAGGAGTGTGGCCGAGTGGTAGAGTTCTTGCTTAGCATTCAGGAAGCCCTGGGTTTGATTACCTTATTACCACATGCACAGAAAAAGGCAGAAGTGGTACTGTTTTTTTTGGGGGGGGGGTAGTTTGGTAGTTTATTGGAGATAAAAGTCTCATGGGCTTTCCTGCCCAGGCTGGCTTCAAACCATGATCCTCAGTCCCCGAGTAGTGAGGATTACAAGTGTGAGCCACAGATGCCTGGCTATATGGTGGTGATTTTTATAGCTGAAGGTTTAAGTTAGGCAAATGCCAGCTGATATTTAAATACATAGAGCTGAATGAAATTACCTAATGAAGTAAGGAATGACATACATAATTATAGAGAGTAGTAGAGGATTCATCTTAGGTTAGAATTCCTTGGACCGAGAGGAAGAGGAAGCTCAAAGTAAGGCCACTGAACTTTTACACTGAAAATCATTGCTTTTGGTTAAGTAATAAAACATGAAAAGTATAGTATCTCCGTATGCATGCAAGGCATAAAGAGTAAAGATAAGTAAAGATACATAAAACTGGGCCAGAAGTTTATCCTAGTAGTAGAGTGTTTGCCTAGCATGTACAAAGACCCAGATTCAATTCCTCAGTACCACATTCATAGAAAAAGCCAGAAATCCTGCTGTGGCTCAAGTGGTAGAGCTCTAGTCTTGAGAAAAATCCCAGGGACAATGATCAGGCCTTGAGTTCAAGCTCCAGGACTGCCAAAAGAAAAGATATAAAACTAAATAGTGTTCAGATTGTTACAATATCTTACCTTGTTATCTGATAGTATATGTTTATTTTTTTAAATTTGTTTATCTGAAATAGGAAAGGAAAGGGGGAAAACAAGGTGAGGGGAGGGAGTGGGGAGGAGGGAAATGGGGACAAAAACATGAGAAGGGGTATCAATGTATGTGAAGTAATGCACCTTCTATCTGGTGAATATAACTGTATCCCTTCTGTTAATAACAATAAAAAACTAGTGATATGTATTCCAAAAATATTTAGCATTTGTAGTCTTATTGGTAATTAGAGTAGGAAGTATGACTGAAAGGATAAATTATGACTTCTACAGGGAGGAAATTATGAGACTTTGAAGTTGTTTTTTTTTTTGTTTAATGAGTAATAAACATGATCAGATAAATCAACCTATTCTCATTTGGAACATTGTTGGTTTAGGTTTGAGGGTTTTTTTCTTTATAATAGTTTCAAGAAGCTCATATTGAAGCAGCCCTTTTAAGTCAACAATAGGGAAATGAGCAGTCTTCAGATTAAGACCTTTGTCACTGAAATTAACTCTCAGATGACATCCTTTCTTCTCAACAACTTGAGAAACAAAACAAGGAAAACAATGAAAACCAAAATGTCATTTTAGTACTAACAGGGACCAGGTTAAAGGAATAGTTAGGTGGGCTGAATCTTATCTAGTCCTAGGCACACTAGCAAAGCATGCAATATGATCGTTTTGCTTTCATCTCCCTGCATTACTCCGAAGGGCAAGAGAAGCAGAACTGAGCTCTCCTGGCTTAGTTCTTTATTTATTCATTCCACAATCACCTAGCATACATCACTTTACTTTCTAAGTTGTGAAGAGAGACTTAGATTGTTCTTCTGGAACATCTTTCCTCAGAAAAAAGAGCAAAGAAAAGTATAATGTTTCTAAAAAGTAGAGCTTTTTGGTTTTTTTTGGGTAGGATTCTATCTGGAGAAGTATATTAGAAATAATAGAACTACTCCTGTATTTAAAACAAGTCAAACTTGCATACAAATACTTAATTCTAATTAACTGTTAAACTATTTTAATATAAAATAAGATTTCTTCTTTAAAAACAACTTGATTCTTCTGTACTGTTTAGGATACTTAAATAAAATGAACATTTGATAGAAAAGACATATAAGCCTTTCCTTCAGTATCATAACTTTCAACAGACTTTTAAATTTACATGGAATTAATACAAAAATCATGTAACAGGTATGTTTGGCCCACATTTCTGTTTTTGAGTTCCACATCTGTAGTCAACCAGTTTTGATTATAAACATTGGGGTAAATTTGTATCTGAACAGCCTTTGTTTCCCATTACTTCCTAAATAATATAGTCTAACTGCTATTTTTATGGCCTTTACATTGGATTTTGTTGTTGTTGTTGTTTTGGCTTTGTTTTTTTGGTTGTGGGGCTTGAACTCTGAGACTCTGCTGTGCTTGAGCTCTTCATCTTCAGCTCAAGGCTAGTAGTGCTCTGTCACTTTGAGCTGCACCACCACTTCTGGTTTTCTGGTGGTTAACTGGAAATAAGAGTCTCACAGACTTGTGCCTGGACTGGCTTTCAACCACAGTCCTCAGATCTCAGCCTCCTAAGTAGCTAGAATTACAGTCATGAGCCACTTGCTTAGAGATGATTTAATGTATACACGTGGATGTAGATTTACTATATTCAAATACTGTATGCCATTTTATACAAGGACTTGAGCATCTTCAGAGTTTGCTATCTGTGTGGGTTTTCAAACCAGTCCCCCACTGATACTGAGTCACAAATATATTTTGAAACGTAAACTTACTGAAATTAGCTAATTATAGGTACACACACATACATATAGTTCATTGATTGGTATTTCTTTTTCAAAAATAAAAGACTTATTCTTCTATATCTTCTTTATCTTCCCTTTCTGAATAATTCAGTAGTAAACTTAACAAGTTGGCCAAACAAGGGTGAGTGTCCACACTGGTGGGGTGGGGGGTGGGGGAGAGTGCCATGTCTTCTAGGAGTAGGATGTCAGAATCAGATGGGATAAGGATGGAATCTATCTGAATTGATGGACTTGTGAAGGTGTGGAGCAGGACTGCACAGGAGTGGAGTATATGCTGCTGCTCAAGAGTATCGGAGCCTAGCCAGGATGACTGTCCCTCCTTTTCATGAAAAAGGATAACCTGGTATGCTGGGGGGAGGGGGGTGTCTCTTGGTCCCAGCAAGGGATGCTCACAGAAACAAAATAAAATTATAGAGTAAGTATGGACTTGGGGTAGGATGAGGCCTCAACAGGTAGTAGAGAGTAAAGACGACATTTGTGTAAGATTGCAGCAGCTCTACAATGTATTGAGGGTTAGGTGTGCTGAATCTTTTGCGCGGGGGTGTCCAAGTGAATGGTGTCATCCATGACACTGAACAACCATGAGAGTAATATGTTATTACTAAGTGCAGAGTACCAGACACAAGGAGATTAATATAGGAAGGCCTCTTACTGAAGAATGTCACAACATCCAGAAGAAGTAGAAGGCCTGAGGCATAGGAGTCTTTACATGGTAAGGTGACTGTATGCATAGAGTAAGCTAGGAATATTAGGACCTAGATGAGTAAGGGTTCATGTGGGAGAATGGGAGACTGCTGCGTGAGAGTTTTGTTTCATATAGAATGATCAATCAAATAACTAAATATTAAGGCTACTGAGACTCAGGGTCTCTTATTGTCCAGGAACGTTGTTGCAAATACGGAAGGAAGTAGAATAAGCTAGAATGTTTTTCATTGGTGGATTGGAAATAAGCAATTGGTATGAATTCAAGGTTTTTTTTTTCTTTAAACATAAATTTAGTAAGTGTGAGTGTGTGTGTGTGTGTGTGTATGTACATGTGTATGTACGTACGTACGTTCTCTAATATTGATCACTGAGAAAGGATATAATAGAAGGACATGTGATATAGTGAGCATAAAGTGTCATTGTTACTTTTCTGCTCTGTGTTACTGACAGATTATTACTTCATTTTAATAGTTGGTTTTAGAAGACAGTGCCTTTGTGAGGATTACAGAATTCAGGGATAATGGGATACCATGTAAGCTAGTCACTCTCAAATGACTTCAAAAGTATGTTTTTCCACACATGAAACATTTTCTATGATGTTTTCAATTAAAAATACCACATCATTAGCCTATATATTGTATTCTCATGAATAATTACTTCCATACCTTAAAACTACATAGTGATATACAAACTGCTTTGCAGATTTTTCAGCACTAAAAATTTTTTCCTCCATGCCTGAGGTTTGACAGCTCCTGGGCCTGGGAGCTGTCCCCAAGTGTTTGCACTCAGAACTAGCTATCATTCTACCACTGAGCCACAGTGACTAAGAGTCTCATAGACCTTCCTGCCTTGGCTGGATTTGAATTGTTATCTTCAGATCTCAGCCGTATAAGTAGCTAGATTAAAGGTGTTGAGCCCCCAGTGCCCAGCAGCACAAAGAATTGTAAAGCTGATAGCTAATTTGAGTGTTTAACACATGTTAATCACCGTGTTAAATTTATATATATATAAAACCACCTTTTTACATAAAATTAATCTTTATTTTATAGATAAGACCATTGAGAATTATAGAAGCCACATGGCTTCTCTGAGATTTTTCTATCTAGTAAATATGAAGATGGAATTTCATCTTTATTGATTCTCCTTTGACCTCTGGGTAAAGTCTAGATCCATAGTAAGGCTTAGAACTAACACAACTTGCCTCTATTTCTTGCCTTAGGTTCCCCCCCCCCCGCCATATTCTTCTACGCTGAATAACACCGTTGAATAGCTGCATTAGTAGTAATAATACCTAACATTAATCACTCATAAATATTTGTGGCCTCTATGTGCCTTTATAAAGATCCTTCAGCCTTCACATTATTCCTGAGTATTAGAATTGTCTGTTAACAGACTCTCACACTCTGTGCCTTTTGTGTTCTCTTTTGAGGTAATAGTAGCTCTTGTGTTGCTCTTTTCTGTCCTTTTCTTTCTTTTCCTTTTCCCTTTATTTTCTCTTCCCTCTTCTCTTCTCTCCTCTCCCTCTCCTCTCCTCTTTTTTGTTTTTTGTTTTAAACATAACTGTTTAGAAAAAAACATGGCCCTAAACTTATGCCTCAGTTAATAAAGTGAATATACTCAAAATTATTACCACAAAATCAAAAAATAGGACTCCTGGAAGAAATATCCTCATAGTCCCTCCCAGTCTCAAATATTTATCACCTACCCCAGTTAAAGTAGTATCTTACTTTTAGTACAATAGATTAATTTTACCTATTTTGATATATTTATTTGAAATGACTTGTGTACTATGTATTTTAAATTAATTACTATATATTCTTTTGTGTTTATGTTTTATCTCAGTACTTTGTGTGATTCATTCGTGTAGTCATCTATAGATCACTGTCAATACTCTGAAGTGTATAGTGTGTAAAAACTTTGCAACATTTATTCCTCTTGAGAGGGCTAGTTCCATTTTACATAATTAGAAACAATACAGGGAGCATTATTTTGCCTTATGTATTATTAATTTTGTTTCATTTCCTGTATAGTTTAAAAATCATTTTAGCTAACTATGTTTCTCTTTGTCTGTGATTCATCTTAATCCCAAGCCTGAGATTTGTACTTTTCCATGTGCACTGGTAAACTTTTCTTCCTTTGCCATAAACATTTATGCTACAGTGACTGCTTATTTCCTCCCAAGTTCAAAGTGTGTGTGTGGTATGTATGTGTGTGTGTGTAGCCATGTACTTGAAGAAAGAAGCTTTTTTTCCCCTATCTTCTGACACCATGAGTATAAATCAAATAGAAATTAGGCAATAAGCTTAATTACTCTGTCTTTGTTATAGTATTTGGCTACATATGCAGAGTTATCTTAAAGTGAATTATTAGTATATTAAAAAGTTTAATGTGACACACATCTGTGTTGTTTTTGTGTATTCTACCACACAGGAGAATGCAAAACCTTACCAGGAGTAAGTTTGGGGAAGTGGTAGAGCACTACTAACCTTGACCGGAAAAACTCAAAGAGCAGCACCCACCAAGGCCCTTAATTCAAGCCCCAGGGCTGCCACCACACACACACACATACACACACGTGTACACACACGCAAAATTGAGTTTTCAAACAATAAAAACTGACTCACTTCCCTGCTTTCTATCCACTTGTGACTTTATAAATGTTTTCTTTTTACAGAATTAATGAATCAGAGAGTTGATTCACGGAGATAAAACAATTTATCATATAGTAATATACTTTTGATGGTTTTGTTTGTTTTAAAAACTGATCAGTCTTGAATTTATTTGTATTTGATTATTTGAAATTTGATAGGGAAGGGGGGAAAACCAAGGCGGGTGGGGGGGAAGGGCGGGCGGTGGGGGGAGGGTAAAGGGAACCAAGACATGTGAAAGGGTATCAATGTATGTGAATTAATGCACCTTCTATATGGCAAATATCATGTAACCCTTTTATTAATTACAATAAAAAAATTAAAAAAAAAACTGATCAGTCTTACAGCTATCAGTGGCTCATTCATGTAAACCAAGCTACTCAGGAGGTGGAGATCTGAGGATTGCAATTCAGCCAGCATGGCAGGAAAGTCCTCAAGACTTTTATCTCCAATTAACCACAAAAAAAAGCCAGAAGTGGAACTGTATGTATCTCAACTGCTACAGTGTTAGCCTTGAGTGCCCAGGCCCTGAGTTCAAGCCCTAGAATTATCACAAGAAACAAACAAAGAAAAAAAAACTGATTAGTCTTGCAAATTACCTCTGTTTGATGCTTGATTGTTTTAACCACCAAAGCCCTTATTAACCATTCTTTCATGTCAATTAAATGATAACGGTAGCATTTTTCTACCATTTTGTCTTACATTTCCTTTAAGGATTTAGTTTTGTATTCTGCTCATTAGACATTTCATATACTATTTATTGATTTTTCTCTATTGCTTTTTTTCTTCCTCACAAATATATTCAAGGAAGACATAAATGCTTTATTTCATCTGTTTTAGTGTTCTCCAAAGCATTGTCATTTGCTACACTCTTTCTTTTTCTTTTTTTCTTTTGTGGGTCATGGGGCTTGACCTAGGCCTGGGCGCTGTCCCTGAGCTCTTCAGCTCAAGGTTCCACCCTACCCTTGAGCCAAGCCCCACTTCCCACTTTCTGTTTTCTAGAGTTTATTTGGAGATGAGTCTCAGGTCCTTTTTTGCCTCTGCTGGCTTTGAATCTTGATCCTCAGCGCTCAGCCTCCTGAGTAGCTAGGATTAGTCAGCCACCGCATCCGGCTCCTTTTTTGCATTTTATTTAAAAATTCTTCTGCCATCTGAAAAAAATCTGCCATACTGAAAAAAAAAATTGTGTTGAAAGTGGCACTGTGGCTCAAAGTTGTAGAGCACTACCTTTGAGCAAAAAAGCTGAGAGTTCTCAGGCCCTGAGTTCTAGTACTGTAACTAATTTAAAACACACACACCCCACAGTAAAAAAAAAAATCATTGTGTTAATATGGATGAATAGTTTATCTTGCTCTTCAACCAATTCCTTGATTAAAGCTATAAAATTAAGCCATATTTTTTAGGTTGAACCACCATGACAGGTTGAGGATCATATAAAGGTATAGTAACATTTTTCTTTACTTTTTTGTAAGCCTTTGTTTTTTTTACTACTAAAATTTGCATAAATGAGGCATGTCAACACTGATACCATTCAGTTTTGACAGTTAAAACTAGATAAATCTTTGTCCTAAAGGGGTTGTTTTGAATATTTCGCACATCATTGATCTCTTCCCAGTAGTAGTAGTAGTTCTGTGTGTACATTCACATTTTGGAATTGTGGAGTCTTCAAGGCTTTGTAATAGAGATAGATACTTTTCTAATAGAAGCACTTGAAGTCTAAGCCATAGTAACAAGTAAATCTGACATATGTTTACAGAAAGAAAGAAGCAGAGTATTAAGTAGCTACTAAGAGAGAGTTGTTGATTGCACTAAAACTAAAGAAATCAAAGTGCTAAACTAAGGGAGGTGAGTTTGGCCTAGTGCTAGAGTGCTTGCCGAGCATGCACAAATACCTGGGTTCAATTCCTCAGTACCACATAGATAGAAAAAAAGCTATATGCGGTTCTATGGCTCAAGTGTAGAGCTCTAGCCTTGAGAAAGTCCAAGACCAGTGCTCAGGCCCTGAGTTCAGTCCCCAGGATTTGTTGGGGGTGGGGGCGGGGGGCGGGTGGCGGACGAGGGAAACAGTGCTAAACTAAGCAAGAAAATAAGAGGAAATAACAGGAATTTCAGAATTGTTAATAATGAAGTTTTAGACTTACAGATTCAGCTGCAGTCTAAAAATCATTTTGAGATTGAATGTCTTTAACTCCAGAGTGAACTTTTTCCCTCAAAAATTTATTCTGAGGCTAGCTTACCAAGTAAAATGGTATGTTCCTTTCTCCTTGGAACTTATGGAACCTTGTACCATTCATCAAAAATACTAACATTACATTATTTTTTTTCCTATGACTGTCTATAGTTTAGTTGAG
The DNA here is from genome assembly GCF_031878675.1 of Megascapheus bottae. NCBI lineage: Eukaryota > Metazoa > Chordata > Mammalia > Rodentia > Geomyidae > Megascapheus > Megascapheus bottae. The sequence continues at coordinate 51,837,478 of NC_143521.1, forward strand.
GTCAGAATTATTGTCTTTTCTTGCTCATTATGTGCCCAGTTTCTGGAATAACTAGTAGACATATGATTATAGAATTAACCCTCCAGAGCTGGGAGTATGGCATTGTGGTAGAGTGCTTGCCTAGCATGCAGGAAGGCCCTAAATTCAATTCCTCAGTACTGCATACACAGGAAAAAGGCTGGAAGTAGGTGCTATAGGTGTAGTGGTAGAGCACTAGCCTTGTGAAAGCTCAAGGATGGTACCTAGGCCCTGAGTTCAAGCCCCCAGGACTGGCCAAAAAAAAAAAAAAAGAGAAGAAAAGAAAAGAAAAATTACCTTCCAAAGTAATTCTTAGTCGGTGGTAGCCCTTATTGAAAGGTGATTGGATGGTGACAGTGCAGTACTAACATCATATGAGTTCATAACTGGTAGGGGTTAGGTGGGGCTGCTTTGTATTTTTTTCCACAGTGTTCTACTTCAAATAATGGAGCTGGCTGGACTTTCACTGAAACTGTGAACCAAAATAAACTTTCTCTTCTTTAATTCTCTTGCTCCAGCCTAACATCACCTGCAGATATTCATGAAACAAAAATTGCTAAAAAGAGACATGAACATTACAGGTCATTAGAATTAGGGAATAATACAAGACATTGGATAAGTAATTTTAAAGTATGTAATATGAGTCTAATCCAAAGTTTTCTACTAGATGAAATTTTAATTTGGGGCAGTACAGGTAAAAGTTTGTCAGTGAAATATAATGTGACCAAAAGACAACTTTTATGAATACCTAAAGTGGTACACAATGGCATTTCTCAAGGATTTGAATATTGACAGGGTATCTGTCAAGTTTATATGATTGCCTTTACACTTTATGTGTTGTTCTTTACTTTTTGTATCCTACCATCACTTGATATGTTTTATTTCTGTAATCATACAGGTAAATATATCTCTGTATGAGCATGATGATGAGAGATTACATTCAGCAAATTTGGGGCTTCATAAATTTTATTAGTGGACCAAAGAGTGATCTAACACAAGAAAATAAAGTTTGACAGCTCCCAAACTCATCTCCGAAGAAACAACCATCCCATTAGATGGGCCAAAGACTTAAAGAGAGTCTTCTCTGAAGAAGAAATATGAATGGCCTATGGACACATGAAGAAATGCTCCACATCCCTGGCCATAAAAGAAATACAAATCAAAACAACTCTAAGATTCCCCCTCACTCCACTTAAAATGGCCAGGATAAAGAAATCTAATAACAACAGATGCTGGAGGGGATGTGGCCCGAAGGGATCACTACCACACTGTTGGTGGGAGTGCAAGCTCTTTCAACCACTATGGAAAGCAGTATGGCAGTTCCTCAAAAGACTAAACATAAAACTCCCCTATGACCCAGCAATTCCACTACTTGGCATTTACCCAATTGTCCAGAAACAAGGACATACTAAATCCACTAGCACAACAATGTTCATTGCAGCACTATTCACCATAGTAAAGATATGGAACCAACCCAGATGCCCCTCAGTTGATGAGTGAATCAACAAGATGTGGTATTTATACACAATGGAATTCTGTACTGCTATCAGAATGACATGCCCCATTTGTTAGGAAATGGAAAGACTTAGAAAAAAATCATATTAAGTGAAGTAAGCCAGACTCAAAGGAACTTAGGCCCATTGGTTTCCCTCATTTGTCCTAATCAGTGGGAACCTTGGGCTCTCCTAGCAGAGATTTACAATAGAACAAAACCTAGATACATAAGGCCACATAGTATGATGTTAAATGAAAGGACCTCCAGGCTATAGAAACAAAAGCCATATAATGAGTGATTGTTGTTCTTAATGTATTGTGTTATCTCTCATCTCTTTTGCAGTCCCTTGGTTTTCTCATATTGTTACAGCATTTCACCTGGTTATCTGTTATATTGTATATATGCGTATTTGGTTATTTGAAGTCGGATAGGGAAGGGAGGAAAACAAGATGAAGGGCTGGGGTGGGGGAAGGGAAATGGGGACCAAGACATGAGAAAGGGATCAATGTGAAGTAATGTACCTTCTATCTGGTGAATATAATGTAACCCTTGTATTAATTACAATAAAAATATATGAAAAAAAAGAAAATAAAGTTGGAATGTGGAAATAGTTCAAATCTTTGCCTTAGGCTAGTTTTTGGCTCTAGGAAAAGTATAAATAAAAATTTTTCTTTTTGTCTGCATATAGTAGATTTGATGAACATATTTTCCAGTCCAGAAATCTGACTGCCATTATTTAAGAACAGGAAAGGAAAAAAGTGGTTTTTTGGTGAAGTTTTTCTTCTGTTTTTTTTATTTATGGTTTTGGTTTAATTTGGGATTCATTACTCCAGCAATATGAGACTTTCATGAAATATCAAAATACCAAAATTCTACTTTATCATTTTTGAATGCAGTAGATTACGTAAGTTTTCTGATTTCAAGCATTCAAACTAAGCATATTTGTTTTTCATTACCTGAAATGATACTTTGTCGTGTGTGTGTGTGTGTGTTGTTTTTAATTCAGCTAAGATTAGCAACCCTATGCACGTTCCCACCTATGCACATCCCTGAACCATGATCAACCTTCTTTTAGACTTTCTGTCATTGCTGAAGTCACAAGCATGTGCAACCATATCTAACTTTATTCTGGAGATGGGACTCTTGGATTATTCTTCTATGTGCCCACTGGTTCAGTTGCCTTGGTAAGGCAGCTGACTAACAGAGGTCTTAATATGCCTTTGGAGAGGTTCTGATCTGGTGTTGTCTGATGACCTAAAAGCTTCCTTTACTTTCTCAAAGTTTGTAAAATTTCTGTTATTACTTTGTTAAGTGTATTTTCCATGATTTTAGCTTTCACCTTGTGTTTCTTTGATCATGATTTTTAGGTTTCGTCTTTTACTGGTGCTTCAGAGGTTTTACCTGTTCATTTATCTTTTTTCAAGCTTTGATATTCTTTCTTCTGTTTGAGCCAATCTTTTTTAAAAAATTTATTGTATTTTATTGTCAGGATAATGTATAGAGGGGTTACAGTTACATTCATCAGGTAATGGATGCATTACTTCTTGAACCTTGAATACACTGCTTTTCATGTTTTTGTCCCCTTTTCTGTCCCCCCACTTCCTCCCAATCATCTCGTTTCCCCCCTTCCCCTACCTATTTCAAATAAACAAACATATAATATAATACACTAGTTGAAGTCAGATACAGTAACCACATGAGATTAACCATAAGGGGAAAAAAGAGAAAAGAAATAACTTCACAAAGGCAAATTTCTTGTTTCTATATCTTAGAGTTCATTTCACTTACTCTCATCCTGTATGATCACATGTACATAGCTTTTGAGGTATTGTGATCCTCTGTTAGGAGAATCCTAGATGTGTACTAATTATTACAAATGAGGGAAACCATTGAGCCTATGTTCCTTTGAGTCTGGCTTACTTCACTTAATGTAATTTTTTCCAAAGTCTTTTTATTTCCCACAAGTGTGGCAGTGTCATTCTTTCTGATGGCAGCATAGAAATCCATTGTGTATAATAATTACTACATCTTGTTGATCATTCATGTACTGGGAGGCATCTGGGATGGTTCCATATCTTTGCTATGGAAAATAATGCTGCAACGAACATCGTTGTGCTAGTGCATTTAGTATGTCATTGTTTCTGGACATTTGGGTAAATGCCAAGTAGTGGAATTGCTGGGTCATAGGGGAGCTCTATGTTTAATCTTCTGAGGAATCACCATAATGCTTTCCATAGTGGTTGAATGAGTTTACACTCCCACCAACAGTGTAGTAGTGATCTCTCCTGGCCACATCCCTGCCAGCATCTGTTGTTACTAGATTTCTTATAATCCATTATAACTGGGGTGAGATGGAATCTCAAACTTTCTTTGATTTGCATTTCTTGTATGGCCAAAGATGATGAGCATTTTTTCATGTGTCTATAGGCCATTTTTATTTCCTCTTCAGAGAAGTCTCTCTCTTTTTTTTTTTTTTTTTTTGCCAGTCCTGGGCTTGAGCTCAGGGCCTGAGCACTGTCCTTGGGCTTTCTCAAGGCTAGAGCTCTACCACTTTAGCCTCAGCACCACTTCCAGCTTTTTTTTTTTTTTTTTTTATGTATGTGGTACCAAGGAATCGAACCCGGGTCTTCGCGCATGCTAGGCAAGCGCTTTAACCACTAGGCCAAACTCCCGGCCCCCAGAGAAGTCTCTCTTTAAGTGGTTAAGCACCTGTAGAAAACTAAAGTTGGATCTTTATATGTCACCCTGCACCAGAATTAATTCCAAATGGATCAAAAACCTTGAGGTAAAAACAGATACCCTGAAAACTTTAAAGGAAGGAATAGGAGATACACTAGGACTCCTTGACACAAATTGAAACTTTCTTAATAAAGGGCCAGAAACAACAAAATTAAAGAAAGTTTGGACAAATGGGACTGCATTAAACTGCAGAGCTTCTGTATGGCCAAGGACATAGTTAGCAAGTTAAATAGAAAGCCCACAGAGTGGGAGAAGATGTTCACTAGCCATACAACAGACCAGGGCTCATATCTAAAATATACTTAACAGCTCAAAAAATTCAATCTCTCAAAAACAAATCCTCAGTGATCCAATCTTTTGAAGAGACCTCAACTAAGTTTATTATTTAACTTGTTGAGCATTTCATTTCTAAAATTTTAAATTGATTTTTTTCAGAATTTCTGTATTTTCATTGGTTGCTTGCTTCATTCATATCACACATTATCTTATTTCATTATTTATATCCCCTGAAATGAATTTGGTTATGTGCTCATTTCTTCTTTAATTTCCTTAATCATTCTTATAATCATTGTTTTGAGTTATTTATCCTGGATTTTGTCTACTCACTATCCCTAGTGTCTGTCAGTATAGAACTGTTAACTTTTGAAAAGTACATGCTTACTTGTTTTTCATATTCCTTGCTTCTGCATTGGCTTTTGCTCATTTCGGTCCAAGTTGGAAATTTTAATCATGTGTAATCTTTCTGCTGAATTATTTTCAGTGTTCAGACACAACTCTTGCAGTGGTGAGTTGAGGAGCTGCTGCTCATTAGTACTGGACTTGCTCAGTAATCACGTATTTGTGTCTGTGGTTAGAACCCTGGGGTTGATTTCCATATCTGCTCAGATTGAGGAAAATTAGCTCAGTCTTGTAGAAGTATCAGCTTGCTATTGGGCTACTTTTTCTATGAAAGCTGCCATTCTTTGTATACTAGGAGCTACTGGCCCACTAGGGAGCATACAGCCTATGAGCTAGACAGGTTCCCATTTACTGCATAAATCCTCCCATCCCCTAGTTTGTGTCCCCAGTGGTAACCTAGATGTGCGCTCCTCCCTCCTCCCCCCCAATATGTCAGAGGATCATAGGGCTGGGGCCAAACAGAGCACTGAGTTTTGCACTTCAGAACTGTGGAAATGAAGCCCTGTGCTTATTGGTCTCATCGCTTTCAGACTCTCTCTAGAGGTTCATGTCTGGTTCAGGGAAGAAGGCTAGGTGCCTAGCTCCAATAAAGTTTTTTTTTTACCTTATTAAATCTAGTCTTTGACAAGTACCTTACCCCTTTTCCCATGTACCCACTTGAAAAAAAATCTATTACACTGGAAGAAAACAAGACAATTCCAAGAGATGGAAACAGGAGGTTTCTTCTTCGTTGCTATTTGTGGTTTCTTTCCTTTCTCTTGTTGTCCATTTATCTGTCTTTGGGAAGTTAAGGGTGGGGGCACAGAAATGAAGGGACAAAAGGTGAACAAATGCAACAATGGTACTCACTAGCCATTGTATTGAAAATGAACTACCCAACTTATGTGTGGGAATGGGAAGGAAAAAACAGGGAGAGAGCAAGGGAAGGGATGACATTGTCCAAAAAAAAATTTACTTTTTTTTTTTTTTTGGTCAGTCCTGGAGGGTGTACTCAGGGCCTACCTACTGTCCTTAAACATTGCCCAAGGCTAGTGCCCTGCCACTTGAGCCACAGCGCCACTTCTGGCTTTTTCTGTTTATGTGGTGGTATGGAATTGAACCCAGGGCTTCATGAATGCTATGTGAGCACTCTACCACTAAGCTACGGAAATTTACTCTTTACCTCAGCTATATAACTATAATTCTACTTGTGAAATAACAATAAATTTTTAATGGGAAAAAGACAATTCTGCAGAAGGAACTCTTTATTGTAATAGAACATCTACCAAAAACCTTCATCAAACATTAGAAAAATTATATTTGTAATGAGTTACATATTAGTATTTTTTGTGGTCATAAAATCTGTAAGGTAAGTTAAAGTAACTAATTATTAGACCTTTATTAAAAAGATTAGAAAATGTTAAGGATATTGTAAGAAATCAGAAAGCAGTAAAGCCTAATATATTATTATTATCTTAAAGATGGACAAGCAGCTTAGTAGACTAAAATTAGATTGACAAAGAAAAAGATACATTGGAACTAAAGTTAGAAAAAGTTTGTGCTCAAAATCTCAGGATTGAAGAAAATATTTGCAAAACATATAACTCAGTAATAATAGGTTCAATGCAATTAATCAGGCAAGACAATGCACATTTCCCCACAGAACATACCTAAGCCTTTAGTAAGACCATAGGAGAATATTCAACACCATAAGTAACTGAAAAATGCCTTTCCCCACCCTTCTAATATGGCTATAATCAAGAAGGAGAGAAAGAATTGGTAAGGATGTGCAGAAATAACTGAAGGTGTTGTAACCACTTTGGAAAAATAGCAGTATCCCAGAATATTAAACATAGTATTACCAGATGACCACCAGTTATATTGCTATTTTACCCAATAAAAATAAAAGCATACACCTTGCAATGATTAGCAACATTTCATTTTTCACAGTAGCCTCAAATGAAAACTGAAACCACTTTCAAAGTTTCACTAGATTTAAATGATAAATAATTGCAATATTTCCATATAATGGAGTACAATTCTGTAATAAAAAGGACAGAAATGTTGAAGAATAAATCTTAAAGACTATGTTCCAGGAAAGAAGCCAGACACAAAAAGCATATATAGGTGTAATTCAATTCACTTGTAATATCCAGGAGAGGCAAATATTTAGAAGTAGCATGAGTGAATTTTACGGCAGTAAGTTTACTTCAAAAGGCTACTAGTTTATTTTAAAAATGTATACTTATTTTAGGTACCAGTCAACTGAAAACAGAATGATACTCAGAACAAAATTTACCCTGGTATGGGGTAATATCTATAAAAATCAATTCTGGTGGATTAAATATTATATGTATACAAACAGGCACATAACACAGTTGTTGTTGACTTAAATTTTTATTATGCAAAGTATACAAATAGTAAAACAGGATTTTAAAAAAGACTGGCACATAAACACTAATTTCTGTACGGAAGAACACAAACTAATGATTGAGAAATGTTTGCAATTTATGAAGTAGCCATAAAGGAACGCTGAAACTAGAAAACTTGAAAATATGCTGAACCTTAGTAACAATTAGAGAACTGCAAATTAAGATGAAAATAATTTTATATTAATATGTAAGACAAATATATGGTCTTTCCTAAACCATTTTCAGAATCTAAGTTGTTGTACAAAAGGGTTTCAGTTAAACATGTTGATTTATGACAGATACATTGTCTTGTACCACTTTCTGACAGTCAGTTGGGGAAAATGAATTCAAACTTAGCTCATAGGATTTTCAATAGACTTAAATATGAAGTTGAATAACTATAAAAACTGAAACTTCTGAAACTTCATACCCTAGGGCTACATGATTCCACTTAACATCTCTACCTAGAAGAAAGTTAAATTCAGACATTAAAGTTATCATAGTGGAATGAAAGCCTTTCTGGTCTGTTAGCAGATCTGTATTCTGTGTCAAGCAGTGAATCTCAAACTTTAGTTTGAAGCTTATATTAGTTTACTATTGGTATTGTAGCAAACATCATAACTTGGTGGGGTTATGCAACACAAATTATCATCTTACAGTTCTGTAGATCAAACAAAGACTGTAGACTTGTTAACACCATGCAAATCATTAGGTTATGAAGTACATACTTACTGTACAGGAATAAAAAACATTGGTGGCTAATATCTGTATTACTGGCTATTCAGTATGTGAGTTCTGAGGATCACGCTTTGTTGTCAGCCAAGGCAGAAAGCCTTTGAGAATCTTATCTGTAATTAACTACCAAAAAAAGCAAAACTGTAGCTCGAGTGTGAAGCACTAGCCTTGAGTATAAGCTCAGAGAAATAGGCCAGTTGCCAGAAGCTCACTCCTGTAATCCTAGCTACCAAGAGTCTGAGATCTGAGGATCACAGTTCTAAGCCAGACCAGTCTCGTCTCCAATTAAGCACCAAAAAAACCAGGAATGAGGCGGTGGCTCCAGAAGTAGAGGACTAGCCCTGAGCAAAAAAAGGCTTAGAGACAATATCTAGGTCCTATGTTCAAGTCCCAGGACTGGCACAAAAATTAGACAGGCAGGCAGGCAGGCAGGCAGACAGGCAGACAGGCAGACAGGCAGACAATAAAATAGGCAAAAGACTTGCAGTGCAGGGCCAGGAGCGTAGCCTAGTGGTAGAGTGCTCACCTAGCATGCACCTGGGTTTGATTCCTTGGTACCACATACTCAGAAAAAGCCAGAAGCGGTGCTGTGGCTCAAGTGGCAGAGCACTAGCCTTGAGCACAAAGTGTCCAAGGACGGTGCCTTGGCCCTGAGTTCAAGCCCCAGGACTGGCAAAATAAAATAAAAAAGATTTGCAGTACAGACTAAACATGATCATTATGTGTGTAGATGGATAGTAGGTATAGATAGATGGATGGGTAGGTTGAAGCAAGCTCAGAGAGAGTACCTAGGCCACAAGTTGAAGTTCCAGGATCAGCATTTTAAAAAAAGAAAACAGCTGGGCTGCAGTGGCTCACACTTGTAATCCTGGTTACTCAGGAGCCTGAGATCTGAGGATCGATGTTCAAAGCCAGCCCTGGCACAGAAGTCCATAAGACTGATCTCCAATTAACCACGGGAAAACCAGACGTGACACTGTGACTCAAGTGGTAGAACTCTGGCCTTGAGCTGAAGAGCTCAGGTATAGGGACCAGACACAGAGTTCAAGCCCCACAACCAACCAAAAGAAAAAACAAAAACCAAAACTGTGAAGCTGTGTTTTTCTCAAGGAATGGCTTTGTTTCTGGTACTGGGGCTTGAAATCCTAGAATCATTTTTTAATTTTTTTTTTTTTTTGCCAGTCCTGGGTTTGAACTCAGGGTCTGAGCACTGTCCTTGGACTTTCTCAAGGCTAGAGCTCGACCACTTGAGCCTCAGCACCACTTCTGGCTTTTTTTCTATATATGTAGTACCTAGGAATTGAACCCGGGTCTTGTGCATGCTAGGCAAGCACTCTACCCCTAGGGCAAACTCCCAGCCCCCCTGGAATCATTCTTACTTGACTTTTTCACTTATTGTTGGTGCTTTATCACTTAAGCTACTCCTTTACTTCTGGATTTTTGCTGACTAGTTAAATATTAAAAGTCTCCATCTTCCCCATGCGGGCTTCGAATCTTGATTTTCAGACCTTAGCCTCTTGAGTAGCCAGAATTAGTAGCTAGGAATATATATATATATATATATATATATGTATATATATATATATGATTGAAATGTTATATGAAAGCCACTAGCTTGTACAATTGTCTGTCAACTCTTTAAAAAAAATTACAATGAATCAAGTAGAGTTGTGGGGAGGAAATGAAAAAAGATATTAGATACAAACCCAATAATAACATAATTGCATTAAAGTTCAGTAGGGCAAACATTAAGGTTACCTAACAGAGGTTTTCATACTAAGTTATCTGCAAAAAGAATAGAAATATGGATCACAATTTTCATACTGATGAAAGAGGGCCAAAAGTAGGATAAGTGTTTAATCTATTTCACATGTATAACAAGGAAGGGAAATTGAACTGTATAATCTAGATATAAATAAAACAAAAATAGAGGATTTGACCCAAATATAGTAATAGCTTTGTTAAATTATGAAAAAGTGTCAGAGGACTAAAAGAGAAATCCTAATGTAGGTAGTTTAGTAATACAGACAAGTTGTAAAGGAATAATTGAAAAGACTCTTGCCAAAGAGAAAAATAATAAAACATTTTCATATACTATTAGGCCAAATAGTCAAATGCAAAAATTATTGCTAGAAATAGTTATTTCATAATAATTAAAAGGTTGTGTTCTCCAGAGAGATATATTAATTATGAAGTTATAGTAACTTAATGATTAACCTTGCTTTGAAGCATAAAAAAAACAAAAGGTTTCAGAACCTAAAAAAGAAGTGCAGAAACACAAGTTAGTACACTATTTTGCATACTGTTTGCATAAATTTGGGGAAAAGGTAATATAATAAATACATACAGGACACACTACTCAACAATTTTAAGATATACTATGCTTTTGATGCTGTACTTTAGAACAGATGTAGAGAATTTTCAAGAATAGTCTGTTGACCAAGAAAAGTCTTAGCAAATTGGTCATTTTGGATTTTCTTTGGCTACAGTATAACAAAGTTAAAATTGTTTTGGATAAACTTGTCTTATTTATTTGGAAATTAAGAAATATATTATTAAACCTTAGATCAAAACAGAAGTCATAATGAAAATTAGATATTTTACATGACTTCAGTATATATTTGAAGTCATAGCATGAACATAAAGAAATTTGTAGATTTACGTTAACATGTTAGAAAAGGAAGGAAAGAATGGAGGAAATTTGCATGATCAAAAAAAACAAAAGACAATGAAGTCATGAGAACCTTTCAGATTCTGAAAACAACACTGAAAAACTTTTATGCATCTATTTGTGAATGATAAGCACAAATAGGAATGAATAGCCTGAGTGATGGTGCTTTGACTTTATGTGGATAAATTGGAGAGTGTAAGTGGAAATGGACATGTTCCGAGAAGAATATAGGAAATAGACTGCAGTGATCTCTCACCAATCTTGGGAATTACATTTGAGAGACGCCATGATAGGTGAAAATCCACAAAATAGCAGCTAGATAGTTGTCCTTTGCTTTATTGTGGTTCACTTAGTGCTACTTTGCACATTTTTTCCTACCATGGGGTCTATGGAACAAAACAGCAATGCTGGTGAGGGATCACAATTAATGTTTGCTTTTTAAACCCTGTGACACAGTGAAGCCACAATGTGTCAATAGGATAAAGTAAATAAGAGTATTTTTAGTGAAAGTTAAATAAATTGGCTTTAAATAAATTTGCTTCAGAATGACATTAGTCTCAGCTGTCTTCTGGCATTTCTATATTCTCTATTCAAGCAAATAGTAGTATATTTAATACTGAATTTCTTAGAGAATAGAAACAGAAGAAATTGTGCCATTTATTGTTTGATTAAAATAGCGTAACATTGATATTACAAGGCAGTTTCAATCATAAACTACATACTGAACGTCTGAAGGAAATGTCAGGATATTAAATGTAGCCAACATGTAAAAACATCACACAATATAATAGGTATTAATCCTGTATTAAAAGACTTAATATATAGTTATTTTAATAAATTCAGAACATATTTTATAAAATTCAGCATTTATTCATGATAGATAAATTCCTAACAAGCTAGGAATAGGAAATTTCCTGATGTGATAAGTAATACTTATTCAAGAGAACACAGGAAGTAACGTTTAGTGATGACATTGTGAGTGCATTCCCACTTAGATTTAGCATGGTCAGAGATAGCCTCTTTCAACATCTTTGTGGAAGCACATCAGAGTAGTAAGGCAAGAAAGCAAGTATTAAAGAGGAAAATATAATCAGAATCATGCATTTTAAGGAATCTACAGAAAAAATGATCAGATAATTTAGTGTAATTACTAGATACCCATTAATATACCATCATCAATTTAGATTCTATAAATTTGCCTAGGTTTGAACTGGCTGTGCATGCTACTTTGGCTGGCTTCTCACCAGTCTCATGCCTCTGCCACCACAGGGCTGAGATTTCAGGACATCATTCTGGTCTAAGAAACAAGCCTTTACTTTGGCAGTGCTGGGGTTTGAATTCAGGACCTTTCACTCACGTGGCTTGGTCTTCATTGTTCTACCACTTGAGTCACGCCACTAGCTTTGCTTTTTGCTGGTTATTTTGGCAATGGAGTCTTACAGACTTTTCTACTCTGGCTAGCTTCATATTGTTATCCTATGGATCTCTGCCTTCTCAGTAACTAGGATTATAGGCATGAGCCGCCAGTGCCATGCCAAAGAAAAAACACACACATCCGTGCACACATGCATGTTTGCCAGACCTAGGGCTTGAACTCAGGGCCCGAGTGCTCACGTCCCTTTGCTCAAGGATAGTGCTATACCAAACTTAAATTTGAGAAATATTTGTGATTTTTAGGGGGATAGCACTATACAGAGAGAGGCTATAAATTTTATAATGTGCAAGGATATAACATCCTAAAAATAACTTGCAGTAATATTTTGAATTACATTGTTAACATTGAATTAGAATATCTTAATAATAGGACAGTTTGAGCTTATTAAGCCTGGTCTTTATCCAATATGAAAGTGTGTTCTATAACATTCTAATAGTTCTCTTTGGCAGTGGGTTTTTTTTTTTTTTTTGTCGATTATGGGGATTGAACTCTGAGCCTGGATGTTGTTCAGTTCAGCTCAAGCTAGTGCTCTATTCTTTGAGCCAGAGCAGTTTTCTGGTAGTTAATTGGAGATAAGAGTCTCAGGACTTTTGTTTCCCAGGCTGGCTTTGAGCCACGATCCTCACCACCTGCCACCTGCACCAAGCAGGTCATTCATTTTTCTTCCTCAAGTTTTCATTTGTGCAAACTAGTACTAAGTAATTCCCCAAACACTTTATTTAGCACCTAATTTATTTCCCATGATAACTATCTTTATCAAATCTAGGATAATTATTGTAAAATGTATCCCTTGATCTTTTAAATGAAGAATGTTATCACATTTTTGCCAAGAAATGCTGTTGATTTTAAGATAAATCTTGATTTAGAGATATTAAAGGTTTAAGAATCATTTTATAATTTATTAAATATATTTCTTTACATGTGATCCTAATATTTTACAATTTAGTAATAGCACCAGAAAATTTACTTTCTTTATTTACCATTACCAACTTTGGTAGTTTTCTTCCACACATGATTTTATTGGTTCCTTTTTCTGGTTTACCAATTCTTTTGCTCTCCTGGCCTCCCCCATCCTTTTGGATTCCTTTTAGTTTATTAAGCTCCTTGAAAATGAACATGAATAGAGACTTCAAAAATGAAAAAGTTAATATACTTAGAAATTAAAATGCTTGCAAAGAATATTTAACTAGGATTTTATTAGATAAAATTTTCAATAAATTTTATCCTTAAAAAGGCAGCTCATTGGGCCAGGAGTTTGGCCTACTGGTTAAAGTGCTTGCCTAACATGCACGAAGACCCGGATTCGATTCCTTGGTACCACATATATAGAAAAAGCCGGAAGTGGTGCTGAGACTCAAGAGGTAGAGTTCTAGCCTTGAGAAAGCCCAAGGACAGTGCTCAGGCCCTGAGCTCAAGCCCAGGACTGGCAAAAAAAAAAAAAGGCAGCTCATAGCTATGAACAGATTTTGTGTTTTAATTTTTAAAATAGATCTTAGTTTTATGTACATTTTTCACAGCAGTAATTTGTACCCATATTCACTTATTTTGTAACTGAATTGAATATGTTATATTTTATGTTAATATATTTTGAAATAAAAAGTATACTAATACATGTCTTCTACAAAAAACTTGCCTTTTTCACAAGATTACTGTAAAACAAATCTGTTTATAATACATTCATGCATTTTTTAATAGCACGATCCATTCTGAGAAATATGGTAGATGATTTTTATCATTGTGTGAACAAATGTAGAATGTACTTGCACAAAGCAAATGGCATAGGCTATGATTCCCAGGCTTCATACCTGTACAGAATTTTACTATACTGAAAGTTAGAAAAGATAAAATAGCTGGTTATTCTTAGTTTCTCAGCTCTATTATAGTGTTATAGGACCACCCTCCTACATGTGTTTGTTGACTCAAAGTTACATGGTGTGCAAATCATTTTAATGAAGGAATAATTGTTTTTTGCCAGTCCTGGGTCTTGAACTCAGGACCTGAGTACTGTCCTTGGACACTTTTGGCTCAAGGCCAGTGCTTTGTCGCCTGAGCCACAGCACCACTTCTGGCTTTTTCTGAGTATATGGTACCAAGAAATTGAACCCAGTACTTCATGCATGCTAGACAAGCACTTTACCACTAGGCTATACTCCCAGCCCAATGAAAGAATATTTTAAAGTGATATAAATGCTTTAGAGTGACATAGATATTTTTAATTACCATATATGTTTTCATTTGAATATTTTATAATTTATGCCTATAACTTATGATATTGTATGGCTCTTTTATTATACATTGTCTGGTTCAATTTAATTAATTGAGCATACTAATAGTATGTTGAATTATTTGCTGGTTAGTAAAATGGACCTTTTCCAGTAGTTAATACCCTTTTCTATCTTTAAAAACACAGGTTTTGAGAGTATCTTAGAAGGGCTTTATGGACCACGGCTACGAAGAGACCTCAGTTTATTTGAAGGTAACTTAATTTTTTTATTTTAAAGTTTTGGTATCCTGTCCCATTTAACAAATGAAAAAGGCTTGAACTCAGGACCTGGGCTTTCTCAAGGCTGGAGCTCTACCACTAGACTCACAGCACCACTTCAAACTTTTTCTGTGTATGTGGTGCTGAGCATTCAAACCTAGGACTTTGTGCATGCTGGGCAAGCACTCTACCAGTAGTCCACACTTCTGGCCCATATTTAGAAAATATTTTTAAGTGACTATATAATCAAAATATATTGTAGTGCCCATTTTTTTCAAATACTATAATTAAAATAAAAACTTGTCTTGCTCAGTAGTAAGATTATATTTTGTAGATTACAAATTCTGTCTTTTATATCCGATTTAAATAAATTAATTATGCAAATACTACTCAATATGTTAATCATTTATTTAAACTGAATTAGATACATGATAAATTAAATGTTTTCCAAAAAAACTGTTACCTATTTTTTTTTACTTTTTATGTTCATATAGTTTTTTTTAGTGAAATGCTGAAAATCTTCAGATTTTTATTTTATACTTTGCTAGTCTTTTTTATGATAATCTTTCTTTTTTCCTATTCTGTTTATGTAGGAAACAGTTGTAGACATTAGAAGAACTTATTTCTCAGTGATCTTATAGAATAGGTTTTCCTTAACTATTGTGACCATACTTTTTTCCTAATACTTGAAGAGCTAGAGTTGCTTTCAAATATTTTGAGGGTTATAAAATTTTTATTAAAGAATATTGGTTAAGGTCAGAGGCTTTTTATTTCTTATTCTGAGTTTTGGAAAGTCAGTTAAACTTACTAAGGCAATGAAATTTTATATTTTTGCAACTTTATACCTATAAACATAACTCTTTGCTAGCACAGGTTTGATCAATATTAAACCAAGTCAAGGACGAAGGCTCCTGAATATAATATTGGAATTAATGACACTGAAAATTAGTAGCCTTAATTTTGTTTTTTGTTTTTGTTTTTTTTTCATATATTTTTTATTGTAATTAATGGAAGGGTTAGAAACCTTGGGCTCTCCTAGCAGAGATTTGCAATAGAGCAAAACCTTGATTCAAAAGGCCATATAGTAGGACACTAAATGAAAGGATCTCTAGGATATAGAAACATAAGCCATATAATGAATGATTGTTGTTCTTAATGTACTATGTTATTTCTCATCTCTTTTGCTGTCCCTTGGTTATCTCATATTGTTACAGTATCTCACTTTGTTACTTGATTTTGTTTTTAACTGTTACATCTAAAAGATAGTCTTAAAGTATTTACTTCATCTATGGTTTCCACTCTATTTTAAACTTGTCCTTAATCCATACTGATAGATTTTTTTTCTCCTGTGTGCCAAAAATTATAATTATTTACTTTTACTATCTCCACAATTAATATTTCCTTAAAATTTTACATACTTTAAAGAAAATGAGTACATTGTGCTATTTTAGGATCACATTATGTTCCCAGCGTATTGCATCATACTTATAAATGCTCCCTTAATGTTCTCAACTCCATGGCTTATTATAATGTATTTCAATTTAAGTTTGCTACCAAATAGAAACTATTTTTTTTTTTATATAAAAGTCCAGTGTTTTTCAAGACTAGGTTGGTAAAATTCAAGTCCCCATGCATTACTAGGACAGTCTTCCTAAGATGAACTGATCAGTGTGTGTAAAGCAAAAACACATGCATAGCTACCTACACAGTGATTTTAGTGTACATTATAGCATTATAGTCCTTTTAAGATTATTCTTTTTTTTTTTTTTTTTTTTTTTTTTTGCCAGTTCTGGGGACTGAACTCTGGTAGAACTCTAACCTTGAAGAAAGCCCAAGGACAGGGCCTGAGCACTTTTAGTATTCTACCACTTGAGTCATAGCACCAGTTCTGGCTTTTCTTTATATGTGGTACCGAGAAATCGAACCCTGGTCTTCGTGCATGCCTGGCAAGCACTCTACCACTGGGCCAAACTCCTGGCCCAAGATTATTCTTTTTTTATTTCCTATTTATTTTACAATAGGGAGTGTTCAGTAAAGTATTTTATGTCTGCAGTTGGGATTTATTCATCTATTGAAAGTTGTGTTGTAAAGTTTATTAATGATGTGTAAGTAATGTCACATTAAAGAATGAACTTTTTATGAATACATATGTACACATATACACTTACATGTTGTATATACACATGTACATTTATGTATCATGCTGATTCATGTTTATATTTAGAAGGAGAATGAACAATCAGGTTATCTTCAGGGATACTGAACTAGTGATACTGAACTATATAATGATAGAATAATATGGGCATCAATGAACTTCAGTTTTATAAAATTATCAAACCACAAAGGGAATTTTATTAGAGATCTCAAACAAAATCATTTTGTTATCCATATAACTTTGTGTGTTTTCTTAATCCTTAGGATGGAAATGATGTCTTACCTGTGTATATAAACACAACCATTTTGCCAATGGCCAAATACAGTAAATATGTAGAGAACTCCCTGCTTTAGAACTAAGATTCTTTGATTTCAAAGTCCATTAACTTTGGAGATAGATTAGCTAAAATGATTGGAGCCAGACTTTAACTATAAGAGTATAAACCATAGAGGAAAGCTTGACCTATGTCAATCATTTACTATCAGTTTCCTTTTCCTTGTTACATTTCCTTTTCCTTTTAAGTCTATTACTGTAGGGTACATTGTTTAACTCATTTTGAGCTTATATCTTCATGTATTACAGTTTCTAAAAGGAATATAGTTTCTTTTTGAGAGGAAAATCTGATTCAGTATCAGTTTATTTTGAAAAATAAAGTATATGTGTTTTTTTTTAATGATCTGGAAAAATAATCTAAGGAAAGGGGAAATCTGATCAGTAGTTGATTTTTCAAAATTGCTTTTACATATATAGGACTGAAAGTTACAAAGTAATCATTAAGTGTTTTTAAAGAAATCTACAGAATTTGAAATTTGACAGTTTAATGTTTTTTCTGTATTCTGTTGATTATTCAATGCTATTTATTTATCTGTATAAGTAGATAAATTTTCAGTTCATTTTTTTCCTTGAAGAAAAAAATTTCCTGCATTTGTTGGTTTTTATCTTAATAGCTGGTAATTGTCTTAATCTAAATTTACTATCCTAATTTACTATATTTATCAATGAAATTTTATGCTGTCAAGTAATCTTAAAAAGTTCCTATGCTGTATTTCTTTTATGAAGCCATGACTGAGCAGGGGAAGAAAACAGATGATTTCTTTGACCCAGCTGGAAACATTGAATCTTGCCTGTAATCCTAGCCACTCTGGACTCTTAAGATCAGGAAGATCATAGTTCAATCCTCCCCCCCCCAAAAAAAAAAAATTCCACAAGATCCCAAATTAACAAAATAGTCATAGCGTTGTAAAGTTGTCTACCACCTATGAGAGGAAACTTAAAAAGGACTATAGTTCAGCTTTCCCTAGGTAAAATGTGAGACCATATGTCAGAAATAGAGTATAAAGGACATGGATCATGTGCTTGAAGACAGGCGTTCAAACCAAAGTACTGCTTCTTCCACCAAATAAAATTTCTTGACTTACCAAAATTGTATGCTTTAGTGTATAAATTTTAATTTTGCTACCAGAATATTGCATGACAAACAGCTTCAAAATCTATAGCAGACCAAGAGATAGATTTGAGTCAGCCTGACTTCAGGGAATATTATAGGGATCATGTGTTCTCCACATAACTCTGGGTCCCAGACTAGACTACTTGGAACAAGTTTTATTGTTGAATGATGGAAGACCAAGAGGATTTTAAAGCCTCAGCTTTGGAATGACACACTGTCATTTCTTAATTGATCAGATAGCTCAGCTTCCCTAACAAAAGATACTACATGATCTTTTATTCCATAACATACATATTGTGATTGTCTCAGATCATGAGGGTGAAAGCTGATGCTAGTGGCTCATGCTTGTAATCCTAGCCACTCAGGAGGCTAAAATCTGAGGATCATGGTTAGTGCCAGCCTGAGCAGGAAAGTCCCTGAGACTCTTTACCTACAGTTAAGCACCAGAAAAATCAAAGTTCAAAGCTGTAGAACACTTTTGTTTTGAGTAGAAAAGCTCAGGGACAGTGCCCAGTCCCTGAGTTCAAGCCTAACAACAACAACAAAAGATGCAAGTTCAAAAACAATCTATTTTTCTTAAGAATACATCTAATCTAATTACACATACAGTGGTACAGGATTTAAAAATAATGACTGATAATTCTACCATTGGAAATAGTCTTTGTATGATGTTTTAGTTTATAACACACTTTAATTTATAAAGATGTAACCTATATTACATACATGGTAATTAAAACTTCTGGCTTAAAAATAGTGCAGTTAAGCTGGGCCCTGGTGGCTCAAGCCTGTAATCCTAGCTACTCAGAAGGCTGACACTGAGGATTGAGGTTCAAAGCCAACCTGGGCACAAAAGACGATATTCTTAAGTCATTGAGTGCTAGCCTTGAGCTGAAGAGCTGAGGGAGAGAACCCAGGCTCAAAGTTCAAACCCCATGACCAACAACAACAAAAAAATAGTACAGTTAATGATTGTGTGCTTCACAGATTTCAAATATTTCAAGTCCAGTTGTCTTTTTATTAAATCCAAATTTATGTAAGTAGTAGTGATACCTGTGTGTTACTATTTCTATATTCTAACCAGATTATATGATCTTCTTCTATTCTCTATATTTGAATTAATGGAGGAGGGTTCTAGGAGATGACTTTAGCCAGTGTATTTTTATTATCATTCTCAAAAAAGTGAGCTTTCTTTTCTGTGCATTATAGTAAAGATTTGTATTCAACTTGTTTTTACAAAGCATGTGAGAAAATACATGTGGCAAGCCAAAATTTTTCAGATTAGTAGAGCCATTTCTCAAATGATTTAAAAAAATTGTTTATGAGGTTCTGCATGTGAATATATTTAGGAAAAAATGTAGAAGTTTTGTTGCCAGCTTTAATTTTGAAAATCAATGTTTTTAAGTTTAGTTTAGAATTAGTTTTACTATATAAGATATCCTCACCAGAAATGTTTCTTTTCTAGAAACTTTCTAATATAATTGAATTATTGTATTGTTTAAAAAAATCTGTTTTGTATTTTATTCCTAATTTCTGCTCTTGTAGTATTGCCTTTGAAAATGCAATCAATACTTGATCTAATTTTTGTTGTTGTTATTGTTTTTGCCAGTCCTGGGCTTGGGCTCAGGGCCTGAGCACAGTCCTTGGAGTTTCTCAAGGCTAGAGCTCTACCACTTGAGCCTCAGCACCATTTTCGGCTTTTTTTTTTTCTATGTATGTGGTACTGAGGAATCGAACCCAGGTCTTTGTGCATGCTAGGCAAGCACGCTACCCCTAGGCCAAACTCCCGGCCCATTGATCTAATTTTTTATCTGTGTATTCTTGCTTGTTTTCTTAAGCATTATCTCATGTTCTCAATTCTAGGGATTTTGGTGTGGGGATTCTTAAGTTTTTTATTTGTTATTTTCATGATGTGTAAAAGTATCTTCCTCTTTATATCTTCTGATTTTGTCATACAGAAATTAAAAATAAAACTAATATATACAGTGTTAAATTGAATCTTTCATGTTAAAGTTATAGTAAAAGTTTGTTGTTAGAAAACTGTTAATAGTTAATTGTTCTTGCTACTTTTTCACGTAATACAAGATTACTCTTTTTAAGCCCTTCTCTGTTTATTTCTTTCTAGATGTCATCAATAATTCTAAAGTTAATTCTTCTTTTCTTACTATTAGTAAAGATTTTATGCATTTTGTTTTGTTTTTCTTATCCTTGTCTTTTGATATTGCTGAAGAAAGTGGTGATTGTATTGGTTTTAATAAAGCTAAAATATTTAATGACTATTTTTTTCCCTCTTTTAAAGACTGTGAACCAGAAGAGCTGACTGACTGGTCTATGGATGAAAAGTGTTCATTTTGCAACTTACAGAGAGAAGCAGTCAGTGTAAGTTTTCATACCACGAATTTGAATTTCCTTTTATACAAACTGCACAATTGTATCACAGTTCTATTTTTTCACAACTCATCTTTATTTTTTCTCAGTCTACATTTGTTTGCCTTTTACCCCCAACTCATAAAATTTACTTTTAGGCCAGTTTGTATTTAGGTTTCCAGAGTTTAACTTGGAGACTTACTTTGGTCTCAGATCACTTTATAACCTGATTTCTTAGGATAATATGCCACTATATTTTTAACCTTTTGCTTAGGTCTTTTGGCTACCAAATACTTCCTGTGCAAATTATGAAGTATGTATGTGGTCTACATACATATCTATACATATGAGACATGAACTTATGTGTCCAGCATCTTCTATGGTAGGAAATCCAGATTCTTTCTACGTAATTTTGAGAAGGGCCTAGTACAGATTTTGTTCAGACAAATGGATCAGCATATCCACTTTGTTAAAACTCTCTGTTAAGATTATGTTACTAGCATATCATATAGTGAATTTAAATTTTATTTGCTCTCGTTTAATACATTTTTAAAAACACCTGTTATTTTGCTAAAGCATTAAAGCCTATATTTTGGCCCTCTGTCATAACTAAATTTCTTTTTGTTTTTACCAGTTCAGGGACTTGAGCTCAAAGCCTCAGTACTGTTTCTGAGCTTTTTTGCTCAAGGTCAGCACTCTACCACTTTAGCCACAGCTTCACTTCTGGCTTTTTATGGTAAACTGTAGAGTTTCATGGACTTTCCTACTTGGTCTAGGTTTGAATCACAATTCTCTGCCTCCTCATTTGCCAGGATTGCAGGCATGAGCCACCACAAAATTTCTTTCTTCCTGATTCTTATCACTAATATTTTGTTCCATTGATGCAGTTTTATAGAATTTCCTCTTTTTCAAATAGGGAACTTTTTATAAAACTTGTCATTTTTAGTGGCATTCCTTGATTTAAAATTGATGGTTTTTTTCATAATAATTTTAGGATTGCCTGCCATCACTTGATTCTTCACAGTCAACGCCAACAGAGGAGCTATCATCTCAGGGCCAGTCCAACACTGAGAAGATTGAATGCCAAGCAGAAAATTACCTAAATGCCCTCTTTCGAAAGAAAGGTAATATTGCTGTGTTTTGTCATTTAAATTTTGTAGTAGAGATCTAAAATAATTGCATTTTTTGTGAAAAGTTCCCTTTTTCACAGCTCCTACTTTATTCTTAATTCTTAGTTTTTTTCTCCATATTTGTAGGGTTAGGTAAAGTCTTGGTCCCTCTTGTGTTAGTCTTGTAGTAGACAGTTCCTTTTGACATCTTTTCAGATTTTTCCCTGACTATACCCATACATTTTCTTTCTTTTCTATAGGCACTTAAAAAATTATTTCTGGCTTACTTTATTATTGCTGTTTTAAGGATTTCAGAAATTGTTGGATTTTCGATAAGATATAGAGGGAGTATATTGCAAACTTATTCCTACTAATATATTTAAACCATTTTATTGACCAGGTTGGAGTATATTTGCTAGCTCCACAATGTTATATTGCCTATGCATACTTGATATTAATGTCTATTCTTTTTTACTTGTCTATTCTTTTTTACTTGTCTAACTAAACTATTAAAACTGAATGGGTCGTGTACTTGTCAACTTACTTGACACACATTTGTCAATCAGGAGTATTTTTTTTTATATCTTACTGGGGAACTTGTCAACTTACTTGACACACATTTGTCAACCAGAAGTATTTTTTATATCTTACTGGGGAAAATGAAGAAATGTAGACCCTTCTGCTTATTGTTCTTGGCCATTCCCATGGTAGTATGTTATAGTCTTCTTTTCCCTTTGAACTTTTGGAATGTTTATTTTCTATTCTATCATTCAGCTTCTCGAGATTGAGAAAACATTATTATATTCTCATGTTGGTATTGACTTTCTTTTACCACTCTGTTCAGTTAGGTATCAGTAGACTTTCCATTAGGTTGATAACTTCAATGTTTTAATCAGTAATGTTAAAAACATTGTTTGCCTATAAGCCAGTGCCTCAAGCCTGTAATCCTAGTACATGGAACACAGAGATTGGGAGATTGTGATTTGAGACTATACCAGGCCTAAAAGTTCAAGAGACTACTTCTAAATCAGTCACTAGGTATGGTGACACACACTTGTCATCCCAAGATGAAAGACAATGCTGGATTCAATGGTAGCTTCAGGGGGTGGTACAAATAGAAAGATTGCAGTCCATGCTGGCTCCTGGGCATTACAAATGTAAAACAGCTGAAGAAGTGTCTCAAGTGGTAGAATTCCTACTTGCCAAGCACAGGCTCTGATTTCAAACTCCAATGATACCAAAAAAAATAAACTCTTGACTTATGAGAAGAGAGTCTTGTGTAAAATTAAGTGTAGGGGTTCTTTAATTGTTTGAAATACGAGTATTTGCTGATTAGAATAATCGATAACATTCAAACTATTTTCTTTTTGAGCACAGAAGACTAAAAACCTTTTCCTCTGTGTTAAGCACTTAGTGTTGGAGAATTCGCATTATACAAATTTATCATTCAGGTACCAGTGGCTCACACCTACAATCCTAGCTACTTGGGAAACTGAGATTGGGAGGACCGTGTTCAAAAGCATGGACATACATGAGGACTCTTTCATAGCATGGCACTCAGCTGTTAAACCCAAAATCATGGGAAGTTGTGATTGGAAGATCTTAAGTCCAGGCAGGCTAGCCTGGATTTCATTAGAGAAGCTGGATATGATGGTTCCTGCCTGTAAGCCTATCAACAATAGAAAGTCTAAAATAGGTAGATAATGATGTAGGTTATACCTGACAGGAAAGTACTAGAGGCATGGCTCAACAATAAAGCAACTGCCTAGCATGTGAGATTCATGAGTTCAAACCCCTGCCAAAAAAACAAACTAAAACTCCTCTCTTTTCAAAATTTTAATATGAACCACTGTTAAAATATTTTATATGCTTTCTTAAAGAATTCTGTAACATTAATTGAGAGAAGAGCATTGTGCTACATATTACCAATATACTTTATTATCATGTTTATATCACTAGGAGATCTAGAAGAGATTAAAAACACAGTAAGTTTCATTGTCTTTAGTATTCACTAGTAATCTTTTCTGTTGTGTCATTTTTAAATAGTAAGTAGAATTAGCAACAGTAATGATCTTGAATTTTGATCATATGGAGATTACCTGTGCTCCATTGCCCTATTAAGAGTAATCAGTAAAAACTTGGTACTATTTCAGCTAATTCAAGCATCTGGGTCTCCAAGAGGTCTCCTACCAAAGGTTGGGTGAGTGTTCTTGGATATTTAGCGACCTCTCCATTTGGGAATTTCTTAGTCTTCTTCAAGATTCTCTGAAAGATTGCACAGTTCTAAAATTAACGTTTCCTATTTGTGTTTTTGCTTTATTTCAGGTCTTACCTTTCTTAATTCCTTTATTTATAGATCATCATTACTTTCTGGATTTAAACATATGAGCTTTTCTGTTTGTTTAGTTTTTTTTTTGTTGTTTATGTTGTTTCCATCAATAGAATCATTTTAAAGATTTCCAGATAGTATGATTAGGATGAATGTAGGAAACAGTAATAGTATCTTTGAAATGGTTTTAATTCCATTAAAGTTTGTTTTTTGAGTTCAGCTATTAACTATTTTGAAATAAAAGGAAAGAAATATGTATTTAAAGACAAAAAAGTGAGTCTTTGGAGTAGCAGAAAAAATATTGATGAAGCATCTTGTTAATGAAGCTTTGTTTTCTAAAATTTTACCAGATAACCATTTTGTAGAAATCTGGATGTTGGTAGTATTCAAATTAATTTAAATGTTTCTTAATTTAGTGAACTGATAGATGCATTTTGATCTTCTTGCCAAAAATAAAGAAATCCTGTAATATCCTATCTGATTTGTTTAATGGATTTTCTAGTTTAAAGTGAGACTTGCTAGATGACAGTGGTTCACGCCTATAATCCTAGCTACACAGGAGTCTGAGATCTGAGGATTAAGGTTCAAAGGCATCCCGGGCACTAAAGTTCGTGAGACTCTCTATCTCCCCTGTGGCTCAAGTGGAAGAGGGCTAAAGAGCTCAGGGATATTGCTGTGCTAGTGGATTTAGTATGTCCTTGTTTCTGGACGATTGGGTAAATGCCAAATAGTGGAATTGCTGGGTCATAGGGGAGCTCTATGTTTAGTCTTTTGAGGAACTGCCATACTGCTTTCCATAGTGGTTGAAAGAATTTGCACTTTCACCAACAGTGCAGTAGTTTTCCCTCCAGGATCTGTTGTTATTAGATTTCTTAATCTTGGCCATTCCAACTGGAGTAAGGTGGAATCTTAAAGAGTTGTTTTGATTTGCATTTCTTTTATGGCCAGAGATGTGGAGCATTTCTTCATGTGTCCATAGGCCATTCTTATTTCTTCTTCAGAGAAGACTCTCTTTGGCCCATCTTTTAATGGGATTGTTCTTTCTTTGGAGATTAGTTTTAGAGTGATTCAATTTTTTGAGCTGTTGATAGATTTGCAGCATTATTAACAAGGCAAAGATATGAAACCAACCCAGATGCCCCTCAGTTGATGAGTGGATCAACAAGATGTGGCATTTATACACAATGGAATTCTATGCTGCTATCAGGAAGAATGACATTACCCATTTGTAAGGAAATGGAAAGACTTAGAAAAAAATCATATTAAGTGAAGTAAGCCAGACTCAAAGGAACATAGGCTCAATGGTTTCCCTCATCTGTCATAATCAGTAGAAACCTTGGACTCTCCTAGCAGAGATTTACAATAGAACAAAACCTAGATACATAAGGCCATCTAGAATGATGCTAAATGAAAGTACCTCAGGATATAGAAACAAAAGTCATATAATGAGTGATTGTTGTCCTTAATATACTATGTTATCTCTCATCTCTTTTGCTGTCCCTTGGCTATCTCATATTGTTACAGTATTTCACCTGATATATTGTATATGTGCATATTTGATTATTTGAAATCGGATAGGGAAGGGGGGAAAACAAGATAAGGGGTGGGGGTGGGGGAAGGGAAATGGGGACCAAGACATGAGAAAGGGTATCAATGTATGTGAAGTAATGTACCTTCTATCTGGTGAATATAATGTAACCCTTCTATTAATTACAATAAAAATATATGAAAAAAACATAAAAGAAAAAATTAAAAATTTCAGTAGAGATCTTTAGCTCTTCTAGTCAAAGTAGATTATGTGAAAATAGAAAATATATACTTTAAAAGTTATTTTAATTGTCATGTAATATATATTGTCTATAAATATGAATAAGAGTTTAATTTTATTAAAGCATTGGTAAAATAATTCTGTTAAAATACACACACAAAAAAAGCTCAGGGACAGTATCCAGGCCCAGAGTTCAAGCCCCACAACTGACAAAAAAAAAGTTGAGAATGTTAATGACAAATATAAACTGTTACGTTTGAGAGGAATAATGATCTACTGATGATAGTGATGCCATCCATTATGAATGAAACAGGACCAAGAAGGAGACACTGCTAAAAAATGTGTTAATAGGTAGGGATGGAAAATCTTAACAAAGATACATACCATGTCATTTTTTTGTTTCTCCTTTTGTGTTGGCTTATAATATTCAATTACAGACTATAGGATAGTATTTAATAATATATTTCAGGAATACCACTAGTATTACACCTCCTTAGGAATGAAGAAAACTTAATACTTCAACTAAATATAGCTCAGAAAATTCCTTGTAATTAGAAGCAAGTAAAAACAAACTTGCTCAGAGTTGAACATATCAAGTAGAGAGGAATATTATTTATAGTGTAAAGGTAAAGTTTTAACTAGTTTTGTATACTATTTCAAAAATCTTTCAGAGAGATTTTATTTTTGCTTCCTTAGAGATAGTTGTAGATTTTATACAGTTATTTAAGGGCTATTTTTAGCCAATCCTTTGCTTTTATATTAATTCATAGTCAGATTTTGCAGTTTTTCATGTCCTTTTTTTATTTTTTGGTCTTTTCCATTCACTCTCTTAATGTTTAAACTTTATACTATAGAATGAATAAACACTAATTCAGTTCACTGGTTAATTGGATTATGACCCATGATAGGTCATTTGATTTCTTGGAAATGATTACTTGGCACTTTTGTGTGCTTAGATTGCTTTTCTCTAAATATAGGCATCTTTGAATCAGTATGTAAATTTAATATGATTCTTTTTGGCCTTTGTTTCCTCTTGTATGTTCCTTTGTGATACCATTGTGGTCTGGCTTTACATTTCTCCTATACAAGTTGTCCTTTTCCTCTCAGGGAACTGTACGTTACTACTATGAAATAATTCACATACTACTATCATCTACATTAACATGTTCAATTTTCATCTTGTTTTACCACATGCCTATAGAATATTAATGAAATTTTTAGAATACATTTCTAATCGGAATGATCTAAGACTCACATTTCTGGTAAGATCATTATTTACTTCAACACAATGCATAAGAAAATTTAAAGAAACTATTAAACCATCTAAAAATTTAATCTTCTTTGCTTTTTGCTTTTTGCTTTTTCAACATCTTGCAGTATAGCTCAGACTCAACCTCTACCTTTTGATCTTCCTGCTTCTGCCTCCAAATCCTGTTTAATGAGGGTTTGGAACTTGGAACTTCTGAACTTGTGATCTTTCATCAGCAAATTCCCTTGGTTTCTTCTCTTAATGTTTCCTTTATTGTTGTTATTGGAAACTATATATTTATAGCAAACACTTTTGTAAAGCCTTTTAAATTGGTCGTTTTTAACTCCCTGCTTTATTTGTCATTTGCTAATTCACTCAACAAAGAGCTACTAAGTTCTTAACTACAAGCCAGATTGAATGTGTGTTCAATTTCTATGATATGCTAGTCGTATATGACTATAGAAAGATAAGTGCTGTGAGACAATAGAAGAGCATAGAAAATTTTGTAACAGTCAGTTTTAAAAATAATAGTTGATGGCAGATTGAAAAAAAGTGTTCAAGCTATAAATGCTATAAGCTAAAGTAGCAAACCATATAAAACATAAGAGAAATACATCTGCAAGATTAAAGTGCTATCAGTTTTGCAAAATTGCAGATTGGGTTTGTAGGAAGTAGTTTCTATTCCCACTTTTTATTTTTGCAGAATATTTGTATTTTTAAATTATACAGTTTGAAAGCAGTGAAAGATTTACGGACATTTTATAGTTAAATAATAAAGAGCATATTCTATAAACAAATATTGACCTTACATTAGGTAGCTAATGATCAGCAGTAGCAATCAGTAAAATAAAGGCAGTCTTAAAAATAATTATAATGGCTGGTTGCTGGTGCCTCATGCCTGTACTCCTAATGACTCAGAAGGTGGAGGTCTGAGGATTGCAGTACATAGCAACCAAGAGCAGGAAGGTATACGAGCCTCTTATCCCTAATAAACTACTCAGAAAAAGCCCAAAGCGACACTAGCTCAAGTGGTAGAACACCAGCCTTGAGCACAGAGAATCTTAGGGACAGCACCCAGGCTGACAAAAGACAAGCCCCAATACTGACAAAAATAATAGTAACCATTATTATAGCATATGTTATTGCTAGAGTAAAATTTGATAATAAGAAGAGAGGCTTTAGTTCCTATTGATGTTTGGTTGTGAGTTAAGTTACACCATGGTGAATTGACTGAAGTGGTGAAGTGCAGATACCTCAAGTTCGTCCATATCTGAATGCATGGACCTAGCTCCAGCCATTAATGGAAGCCCAGACAAAGCAGTGGGATGATAGAGCCCTCAGAATGATGAGCTATGGGTATTCCAATTACACTCCCCCAAAATTCTGCTTGGACTTGGTTTTTCACGTGACAAGTCTTTTCATGTCATGATTAGGCTTACTTGAAACAGCATTTTTTATGGGTTATCTAAGTTTTCTTTAAAAAACTTAGTGATGTCAAGTGCTATGACATTTTTTCCTTTGTGGCTCAAGGGGCTTGAACTCAGGGCCTGGTGTTCTCCCTGAGCTTTTCAGCTCAAGGCTACCACCATACCCTTGAGCCAAGCCTCACTTCCCATTTTCTAGAGGTTAATTGGAGATAAGCGTTTCAGATCCTTTTGTGCCTGGGCTGGCTTTGAACCTTGTTCTCAGCCTCCTGAGCAGCTAGGATTACAGGCATGAGCCACTGCACTCGACTATTGTGACTTTATGTTTGAGTATTGTGAGCATCAAGTTGAAAGTTTTCTCAATCAGAAACATCACTTTTCAGTGATTATTTGATGTTTCCAATGTTTATTTCATTAAATTCAGCCTCTTTAGCGAGAATTAAAACTTTTTGCAGTAGGCCCAACATTTTCTTTAATTCTCAGAGGTTCACAAAATAGAAAATTTAAAGTTAAAAAAAAATATGTAATAGTGGCCAGGAGTTTTGCCTAATGGTAGAGAGCACACCTAGCACGCAAGAAGCCTGGATTCAATTCGTTGGTGCCACATAAACAGAAAAAGCCAGAAGTGGTACTATGGCTCAAGTGGTATGGCACTTGCATTGAGAAAGCTCAGGCAGAACTGGTTAAGCACATGCAGAAAACTAAAGTTGGATCCTTCTTTGTCACCCTGCACCAGGATTAACTCCAAATGGATCAAAGATCTCGAGGTAAAAGCAGATAAACTGAAAACTTTACAAGAAGGAATAGGAGATACACTAGGTCTCCTTGGCACAGGTCAAAACTATCTTAATAAGGACCCAGAAACACAACAAATCAGAGAAAGTCTGGATAAGTGGGACTGCATTAAACTGCAGAGCTTCTGTATGGTAAAGGACATAGCTAGCAAATTAACTAGAAAGCCTACAGAGTGAGAGAAGGTCTTCACTTAAACCATACAACAGATAAAGGCCTCATATCTAAAATATATCAACAGTTCAAAAAATTGTATCACTCCAAAACTAACCTCCAAAGAATCAATCATCAGACCATTATCTTGAACCATTTCTTTTAAAAAGCTACCATTCTTGACTTGTCAAAATTTTTTGCTTAATTTTGCTGATTTCTAATAACAACTGGGGCAAGACGAAATCCTACCATACTTAAATTTACTGTCATGTTTTGCCATTCATATTCCAAACTTATCCTTCAAGGAAGAATGTCTGTTTCTTTTTTTTCATATATTTTTATTGGATTTAATAGAAGGGTTACATTATATTCACCAGATGAGAGGTGCATTACTTCACAAACATTGATACCCTTTCTCATGTCTTGGTCCCCATTTCCCTCCTCCCACCCCCACCCCTCATCTTGTTTTCCCCCCTTCCCTATCCGATTTCAAATAACCAAATAAGCATATACACAGTATATCAATTAACAAGGTAAAATACTGTAACAATATGAGATAGCCAAGGGACAGCAAAAGAGATGAGAGATAACATAGTGCATTAAGGAATGTCTGTGTTTTCTGACCCTTTCCCTATGTTTCTTTTTACTAACTCCAGACCAAACCAAAAACAAACCTTAACTCTAAGTTTATTTATTCAGAAAGGAGCATGAATTGTATGTGCCATGACAGATGACAGTAAAAAAATAGGAATCCATTAACTGACAGACATTTGGGTGTCTAGCTATTGTTTCATTTGGTTAGAGTATATACTCTGTAGAATCTTCTATCTGGTCGATAAATTAAATTACTCTTCTTATATACTGCATGCTTCATATTTTAAAAACATGTTTCATAATGCAAAGTAATTTCTGAAGTAGAACTGTAAATAATACATAATTTTGTACAATTCATTTATAAAATGTTTAGGGTTTTTAAAATAAGGATATTTTTAAAAATTTGACTCTGAAATCAGACTTTGAGGGCTTGGAGCCCTCATGCCTAGCATGAATGAAGTCCTGGGTTCAATTCCTTGGTACCATATATACAGAAAAGGCTTGAAGTGGTGCTGTGGCTCAAGTGGTAGAGCTCTATCCTTGACAACTCAGTGCATTGTGACATCCTAGTTTAAAATTTAGATAAGAAAGGGGACGTTATTATTATTATTTTGAAATAAGGGTTATAGCTATAATATATCTGTGGTGATAAATGTACCTTAATGATATAAAACACTAATATTAGAGGAAAATTGGAAGGTAGATATACAAAAACTCTTGGTGCTGTTTTCTAAGCTATTTTAGGGCAAAATGCCTGTTTTAATAATAGAAAAAACAAGCCAGGCACAGTGACTCACTCCTGTAATCCTAGCTCCTCAGGAGGCTAGACCCTGAGGATCAAGGTTCAAAGCCTGCCCAGAAACAAAAGAACCCAAAACTGTCTTATCTCCAGTTTATCTTTAGAAAACAGAAAGTGGGGCTTGGCTCAAGAGTAGGGTGGTAGCCTTGAGCTGAAGAGCTCGGGGACAGTGTCTAGGCCTAGGGATAGGGCAGCAATCTGGAGCTCAAGAGCTCAGGGTCAGGGCCCAAGCCGAGTTCAAGCCCTATGACCCACCAAAAATTTAAAGAAAAAATAATAACAATAGAAAAAACAGCACTAATTGGATTTAATGTTCAGACTGATAGCACCCATACCTTGCTGTACATAAGATGAACCTTGTCATACTAAGCCAAGTATGATGAGCATAATGGAACTTTGATTTGGATTTAAAAGTTTGTGATATATTGCAGTTTATATAACCCTGTTAAGTCAATTTATATATTCTGTTATAGAGTGTTGTGTAACTTACATCTCAAAAGTGGAGTAATAGTTACAAGAGATTCTATGAGCCTTCCTCTAAATATGTCCTATGCCTTTAGTTGTTTGGCTCACAACAGTAGTATGTGCATTTTATTCTGTTTTCTTTCTTTTTTTTTTTTTTTCTTTTTTTGTCAAACTCTAGCCCAAGGCTACTGCCCTACTCTTTCAGCCACAGCACCACTTCTGGTTTTCTAGTGGTTAATTGGAGATAAGAGTCTCATGGACATCAGTGACCAGGCTGGCTTTAAATCGCTGTCCTTACATATCAGCCGCCTGACTAGCTAGGATTACTGGCATGAGCCACTGTGCCCAGCTCTAGTATGTGCATTTTTTAAGAAATGCATATATATAAGAAATATATATATGAATTTAAGATGCATTCTCAGTTTTGTTATCCAATGAGATGAATGTTCAGCAGAGTTTGGAAGACTTGTGCTCTTAAGATATATTTTACTCTTTGAGACTTACAAAGTCTAAAATGTGAGCCAACTTTCAAGATTATTTAAATGCCAACAGGTATAATGGGGAAAACTATAGTGACTGGAAAGTTGAACTTTGACTTTTAACAATATAGGTGATACAATGGTCAGGTTAGAGACCAATTCTACTTCAAAGCAAGTGCTACCAGTGCTGAAAAAGCAGAATAACAACCTATCATGGGAAATGATTCAGCCTTCCAAATAATTTCTAGTCAAATTTCCATTATGGCAGTGACTGTTTGAAATATGAACACAAGCTAACTCACCTACAACAGATTGCCTGACTTCATCCCTGTAAGAGGAAAATGGTTTATCGTTTCTATTCTGAACCATACTGATGTTTCTTCTAGCAGTTAGGCCAACTAAAAAGACATGTGCCATGATTAACCCACTATTCTGAATTGACTTAAATAAAGTATTAGTACATTGTGTAGAAATTCTTGCAGAATTAAGCAGGATAGAAATGGCACATCTAAGTATAATGATACAGAATAATAACTGTTATTGACAATCTCTGGTGGTTATCACTGACACTTGATGAGGATTTTTTTTGTTTTTTAAAATTTGGTTTCTTTCTCTGAAAATTATTAGAAATTTCTGACTCTTTCTTATCTTATGCTGGCTGACAAACTATTCTTTGCCATAACTCTTTCATGCATTATAGAAACGAAGCAGTGAACATAGACTTTTCTTCCTACAACTGAAAGTCATTGTATACTAGTTTGCTGCTGCAATTCTTAACATTCTGTATCAAGTTATTATGTCTCATATTTACTTCTTAGATCTGGGTTTCTCAAAATGCAGATCTCCAGACTCTCCAAAAATTTCATATGATTTCTTGATTAAAATTTTTTTTATTGTAAAGATGATGTTCAGAGGAGTCACAGTTACACAAATCAGGTAATGAGTACACTTCTTTTTTAATACTACCACCTCTTCCCTCATTTTTCTCAGATTTTCCCTCCCAATCCCTCTCTGCCACAAGCTGTGTAGTTCATTTTCAACAGTGTCTAGTGAGTACCACTGCTGCCTTTCTGTGCTTTCTGTGCCACCCTTTCTGTGCTTTCCCTTATCCTCCCTAAATCAGCTGAACAAACTTAAATACAAGACAAAAAGTACAGCAATCAAAACCAGCAACAAAATGGGAAGAACAGAAAAAGAAGAAAAAACACGAAAAGTAAAGTACAAAACCTCTTATTTCTATTTCTTGGGGTTCATTTTGATAGGCAGCATTTTATATGATCATGTGCACATAGCTACTAAGTCTTTGTGGTCCTCTCCTAAGAATAGCCTCCTTTGGTTTTACTGTGTGAATGTTTTAGTCTTGTTTAATTTATCATGTCCAAGTATAATTTTTTGCATGTGTAGAATTTCATGGGTTCATGAACTTGAAAACAATGTTCATGTGAGTGTATATATATATATATATATATACATATATATAATTTATATATATACATATTGTTCTCACTTTCCCTGAACTGAAATTTAATATTTCATTTAGCTATAAAAGTAGACAATACAGGGCCGGGAGTTTGGCCTAGTGGTAGAGTGCTTGCCTAGCATGCACGGAGATCCAGGTTCAATTCCTTGGTAGCACATACCTAGAAAAAGCTGAAAGCAGTGCGGTGGCTAGAGCTCTAGCCTTGATAAAGCCAAGGACAGTGCTCAAGCCCTGAACTAAAAGCCCAGAACTGGCACAAAAAAAAAAAAAGTAGACAACAGCCATGGATGTTTAATAAATATATGCTTTTATGTAATAAATTGTCATTCTTACTACATGGTAGCTAAGTAATAAATCGATTACTACTAGCTCCTGTATTTTAGTGCATTAAGGAAGAGTACTATGTTACTATATACTTTTTGACAAAAAAATAACTACTGTATTTTAATAGAGTTGGTTTCCTATATATTTATGAATTTTTAAAAATGGGATCCTGCTGGGTATGGCGGTTATACTTGTAATTCCTCAGCTTGGAAGATAGGGGCAGGAATTCAGCGAGTTCAAGACCATTCTTGGTAAAAGTAGTAAGACTCCTGTCTCAAAGCGCAAAATAATTTTCATTCTTTGTTCTTTATTGCTACTTCCTCTGGACCCAGTTACTAATCTGTACCAAGAGAATCAATCTGCTATGAAAATTCTTAGGCAAATCTTTTTCATGTTTTATTTCTCTTGAGAAAATTCATAGGAGAATTGCTGGGTCCTAGGATCATTTTTTTTATTTAAAATTTATTGGCAACTACCAAATCATTTTCCAAATAAATCATTTCAGTCTAGTAGTAATGGAAATTCAGTTGTTCCATATTACTATCAATAATGAGGATTGTCAGTCATAGTTACCAGCTATTCTAATAGGTGTAAAATGATCTCTTACTTTGCTTGAAATTGCATTTTCTTGATGTTGAGCACCTTTTTTTCAAACTTCTTATATTTTATGTCTTCATTTTTAAAGTGTTGTCTTCTGTCATTTGAATATTCTTAATTGGGTTTTTGCTATCCTTGATTTGATAGTGTTCTTTGTAAATTCTGGATTTAAGTCCTTTGTCAAACAGTTACCAATGTTTGCTGAATACTGCTTTAATGTTGATAAAGTGTCTTTATATGTCCTATCTGAGTTGTTCAGTAAATTGGCCTTGTGAAGTTGAGCTATATGGATTTTTATATCCTTTTTCTAGTAGGTAGGTTAATTTCTAACCTTGAGAAGAAACTAAACCATGACTATGGAAATAAGAAGGATACCTGAAAATTTGAGAGACACTTAGTAACTGCTTTTTGAGTAGGCTATACAATTGTGTATTTTAAGTGTTTTGTAGAACAAATTAAGATTGAGACACTTTTGTAAAACACAAACTACATTTGTAAGATCATTAGTGAGAGGATCTATAAAATGCATGATATTGAGGTTATTTCAGAAAAGAGAAATGTTAAGGTACAAGATTAAAACCTTTAGTTCTACCACATAGAATAAAGTATGTTCTACTATATTGCCTTTCAGTTGAGAAATATGTAACTGCTTATGTATAGATACATTGATAATTTAGAGATAAACATTTCTATAACTTAGTTTTTAGTTGTAGTGGTGAGGGAATATACTGCTATTTGCATTTTAATATTCTCAGTGTCATGCTAGTTACTGTACTTTCCTGAAGGATTGTGAAGAAAGAACCCTTAAATCTATGATTTTGTAGTTTTTACTTTTGTTTTGGATTTTGAAAGAAGAAATGAAAGTTTTAAAAAATTAATCTGAGATTATTTGCCACATGTTACTGTGACAAATAATTTTAAAATTTAGATATTCTACCTTTTGTATTGAGAGATGACTATGATCTAATTTTATAATTATTGCAGGAAATAGCATATATTCCCTCTTTTAGTATCATTTTCTCTTTAACAATAGAAGATATTACTATATGCTAGAAAATAGTTGTAATAGAGCATTGCCAAAATTTATCTAAACTCTAAAATAACTAGAGTATTATCACAAAACTGTTATTTTCACATTAAAGTTGGCCTGGGGGATAGAAACCAATCTAAATTGAGTATACGTTATCAGTTAATTCAGGGAGTTTTAAAAACTATTATGTTCTATTTTATATTCTGATTAATCATATTATTTTGCTTTGTAATTGTCCTTAATCTTATTGTGCTTAATATATAAGCTTTATCATGGGTATATAAGTACAGGAAAAACAAATATATATGTGGTTTGGTCTGCAATTTCAGACATACATCAGAATGTATTCCCCATTGACAAGGGAACATTGCTGCATGTGTTCCTGCTGCTGATAATTGGAAACCTTCCAAATATTATTTTTGAAGAGCATTTGGAGCCAAAGGAAACTAGAACATTTGTGTGGGGGGGGGCAGTAATGGGGCTTGAACTTGGCCTTGTCCCTGAACTCCTAAACTCAAGGCTACTGCCCTACCTCTGGGCCTGGGTGTTGTCCCTGAGGTACTCTTCAGCTCAAGGCTTACCCTAAGCCAAGCCCCACTTCCTGTTTTCTAGAGGTTAATTAGAGATAAGAGTCTCAGGTCCTTTTGTGCCCAGGCTGGCTTTAAACCTTGATCCTCAGATCTCAGCCTCCTGAGTAGCTCAGACTACAGGCATGAGCTGCTGTGCCTGGCTTAGAACATTTTTAATTTAAGTTGCTACACTACTTCAACTAAGAAAAATAAAGTCAATTTTCAGTCAGTATAACTTTTTTATTGTCATTAATAGAAGGGTTACAGTTATATTTGCCAGATAGGTGCATTATTTCACATATTTCTTATGTTTTTGTCCCCACTTCCCTCCCCTACCCCTACCCCATCTTGTTTTCCTCCCTTCCCTTTTGAATTTCAGGTAAACAAATAAACATATATACAATGTGAGTTCATTTTATTATTTTTTTATTTATTTTTCCACTCCTGAGGCTTGAGCTCAGGGCCTGAGCACTGTCCTTGGACTTCCTCAAGGCTAGAGCTCTACCACTTGAGCCTCAGCACCACTTCTGGCTTTTTTCTATGTATGTGGTGCTGAGAAACCGAACCCAGGCCTTCGTGCATGTTAGGCAAGCACTCTACCACTAGGCCAAACTCCTGGCCCCTCATTTTATTTTTAAATAGCTTAACACAGTACCTTTTTCTATTTATAATATAGAATTATGGTTACTTACATAGTTCTTGCAATCTGCATCATACCTTTTTAAGGTTAGTTATGTAAATATAGAGTGGTATGGTATGTTGCTAAATTCTGTTGTCTTTGACATACTTTTCTTGGAAGGGTAATTCATATTATTCATTAATAAAGAGGATCTAAAGCATGTATCATATCAAAACTAGGCACATGAATACTACAATGTTTTTTATGATTCCTTGTTCTAAAGGATCTCTGGTGCCATCTACTGAATGATTTTTTTAAATAGAAAATAAAATTACAGATTTTCACTAGATCTGATATTTTATTACTTTAATTTTTAAGTTGAGTCTCACTATGTAATGCAGCTAGCCTTGAACTCTCCACCCTTGTACCTCAATCTCCCATGTGCTAGGATTACTAATGTATACCAGGATGCTTGGCTTAACTTTTTCTTTTTTTTTAAAAAAAAAAAAGCACATTTGGGTTTAGGTAAGAGTTGAGGAGAAAGTATACAATGTTTCCATTTGCTCTTTATCCTCTCCTTCCTTCTGTTTCCCTCTATTAATATTTTTTATTTGTCTGTTATATAACACAGCATTGATTAACCAACAGTGATAAATGATCAGTATTATTGAATTTTCCTTTTGACTGCCTTTTTATTATAAGGTATAGAGGGGTCACAGTTACATTCACCAGACAGAGGGTACATCACTTCTCACACATTGACATTCCCTCTCATGTTTTTGTCCCCATTTCAGCTTTTGCTTTGTTACCATAGGCTTTTTTTTTTCTTTTTTCTTTTTTTTTTCCATTCCTGGGGTTTGGCTCAGGGCCTGAGCACTGTCCTTGGACTTTCTCAAGGTTAGAGCTCTACCACTTGAGTCTCAGCACCACTTCCAGCTTTTTTTCTATGCATGTGGTACCAAGGAATTGAACCCGGGTCTTCGCGCATGCTAGGCAAGCACTCTACCACTAGGCCAAACTCCTGGCCCCTACCATAGGCTTTTAAAAAATAAAATTTGTGGGACCGGGAGTTTGGCCTAGTGGTTAAAGTGCTTGCCTAGCATGCATGAAGACCCGGGTTCGATTCCTCGGTACCACATATAGAAAAAAACCCAGAAGTGGTGCTGCGGCTCAAGTGGTAGAGCTCTAGCCTTGAGAAAGTCCAAGGACAGTGCTCAGGCCCTGAGCTCAAGTCCAGGACTGGCAAAAAAATAAATAAATAAATAAAATAAAATTTGTATTATCTTTAAGTAGTTGTGCAAAGAAGATGCCATTTAACAAAGTAGTTTATGAATACAGTGTCATCTCCTTCACCATTCTCACCCTTTTGACCCACCTCTCCCTTTTCTTAATTCTGTGGTATATACCATGAGTTCTTCCCCTTACCCTCGTCATTCATCTACCCCTTTCCCCCTGACCCCACCCTCTCTTGTAAGCACTCATTTCCTCCTACTGGTTTTGTTGGGCTTTGACTTAGCCTTTCTAAAGAATTACACTATTTGAGCTCTCCATGGAGTCTATTATATTTCAGTTAATTCATTTGTAACCTTTTGTATATCACCCAATGTGTTTACTTAGAGATTTCTGGGCATAAGGGAAACTATGCAACCTTTGTTTCTCTTCACTTAAATATTTTTTCTCGGGTCTTTCCATTTCCTTACAAATGGCACGATATTATTCTTTGTAATGGATGAGTAAATTCTTTGATTTTCTTGATCCATTCATCCATTCATGTACAGCTGAGCTGCTGATTCCATATCTATGGTAAATAATGCTTTAGTGTGCATGGCTGTGCTGGTGGCTTTACTGTAACCTTGTTTGTGATCTATTAGATAAATGCCCAGGAGTGGAATTGCTGCATCATACTATCTTTAGTTTTTTGAGGACCCTTGAATACTGATTTCCAGAGAGGTTGAATTCTCACCAACACTACTACATCCTTGCCAATATTTGTTATTGTTAGTTTTCTTGATAAGGCCATTCTGACTGGTGTGAGGTGGAATCTTAGTGTTTTGATTTGCATTTCCTTTTGGCCAGAGATTTAAGTGTCTGTTGGCCATTTTTACTTCTCAAAAAGAAGTCTCTCTTTCAGTCATTAACCCATTAATTGGGTTGTTGTTTCTTTGATGGTTTATTTGGGAGGGGTGCAGTCCTTGGGCTTGAACTCAGGGCCTGAGCACTGTCCTTGGGCTTTCTCAAGGCTAGAGTTCTACCATTTGAGCCACAGCACCACTTTTGGCCTTTTCTATGTATGTGGTACTGAGGAATCAATCCCCTGTCTTTGTGCATGCTAGACAAGCACTCCCTCCAACACTAGGCCAAACTCCTGGTCCAATGGTTTACTTTTTTGAGCGCGTACAATTCTTCTCCCATTCTGTACACTTTCTATGTAGGTTATTAGCTATTTCCTTTGCCATGCAGAAAATTTTAAGTTTGATGCAGGCCCATTTATCAGCTCCTTCTTTGATTAGTCCTTCTTTCCTTAGGAATGTTTGACCTGAGCCTAGGAACCTTAGTGTTTCTCCTACTCTTTCCTGTAATAATTTCATGGTTTCTGGTTTTCCAATTGAGGTCTTTGATCCATTTTGTGTGAATACTAGTACAAAGTGATATATAAGGATCTAGTTTCTGTTTTCTTCAGTTCCAGTTTTGAAAGAAGCTATCTTTCAGTCTATGATTTTGGCTTCCTCATCAAATATTTGAAGGCTACATGTCTGCAGGTTTGTTTCTGCGTCTTCAGTTCCATTGTTCCTCAGGCCTGTTTGTGTGCCAACCAAGCTGTTTTCATTATTATGGCTTTGTAGTAGTTTGAAAATTTGTATTGTTATTCCACCAACACTGCCTGCTAAAGATTGCCTTTGCTATTTATGGATTTTTGTTGTTATTTCATGTGAACTTTTGGTTGTTTTCTCTATCTTACTGAAGAATGTTCTTGAAATTATGATGGATATTGCATTGGATTTGTAAATTGCTTTGGGCAGTATTGCCATTTTTAAAATGTAAATTCTTCCAACTTAGGATCATGAGAACTCTTCCTTTTCCCTAGATCTTCTCTAATTTCCTTCTTCAAATTTTTTAAGTTTTCAATACAGTGGTCCTTTACATGTTACCATATTTTATATAGTAACTCCCAAAAGAGATAAGGATATACTTTAAGAAGAATAACTAGCTCAAATAGAATTTTACTTTATAGATTTAGCTATCTATGAATGAATTATATAATTGAAAAGATGACATGAATACTTTGTTGTTTTAAATAAATCATTAGTTAAATTATTGTTTGGGAAATTTTGTGGAATTTATTATAAATATCCTTTGTGTCATGAAATTTATTTCCTTTTTGCTGGTACCAAGGCTTGAACTCTGGACCTTCTAAGCTTGATTGAATAATCTGGGTTGGTCTCTTCCAGAGATTGACAGAGTGGCCTAACAAAACATAACATATTTCATATAGAAATATGCACAGTTAAACATCTTTTTTAAAAATAATGTCATTCCTTTGACAGTAAAATAAACACCATGAAGTATATAAGCAGTAGGGTTAGCTATGGATTAGAATTGGTAGAAAATAATAAAAGGATAAGACCTATCAAAAACTATTCAACTTAAGCATGATAACCAAACAAAATATTTAAAACTGAGACAATGAAAATTTGAAACCTAAAGCTCTAAGTAATCTATCCTAAATAATGAGGTTTACTGAAAGATTTTAAGCCATTAAAAAAAAAGTAAAGAGGCATGGATGATAAAATGAGTTAAGTAAGTATGTCTGATGAGGATATCACATGAAGATTATGACCAGGACTGAAGAGAGACAACTTTAAAAGAGGGACTGCATGAGAATTTTTCAAAATGTGTAAAAATACATAGAATGTCCATAATATTCAGCACTTCCAGTATAATCTGACAGAAAGTAAATTTGCCTTATTTTTAACTGCAAAATATATTGAGAAAAAGAAAAAAAGTTAAAACAACCAGAAATAACAGTGATTATTGACAGCAGACATTATTATAAAGGTGATACACAGAGAAGTTAC
Source organism: Megascapheus bottae (assembly GCF_031878675.1). Classification (NCBI taxonomy): domain Eukaryota; kingdom Metazoa; phylum Chordata; class Mammalia; order Rodentia; family Geomyidae; genus Megascapheus; species Megascapheus bottae. The sequence goes on from NC_143521.1 coordinate 51,877,943, forward strand.
TATTTCATAAGTCAGGTAGCGAGTTAATTTCTTTTGGGACAGCTGTCACCCCTTCCTTCATTCTCTTCCAGTTTTTTCCTCTTATTCAATTGTAATTTTTGTATTACAGACTAAAACTCTGAGGTTTATCCTTAAGGAAAAAAATAGAACAACCTTAAAAAGATTGAGAATTCATAGAGAATGATCAGTATTAAATTAATATACACTTACTGAATTTTAAAAAGCTCTGTGGGCTGAAAATATGGTTCAGTGGTACACTTTGTGCTTTGCAACATTGGATTTAATTATTACTTCCCTCCCTCGTTCCCCTCAAAAAAGGATTTCAATGCCTAGCAAGACCATATAAACCTGGAGTGTATGACTAGATTATGTGTATTATATCACTTTTAATTGGACAAATATATTACTTAATTTTAAACATTTCTTGTTAGTGTGCATATGAAAATGAATAGTAGTAAAAGAAGGTATTAGTTTCAAACTAGTAGAAAGTAGTATGAAGGCTGGGAGTGCTTGCCTAGCATGCATGAAACCCTGGGTTCAATTCCTTGGTACCACATTCACAGAAAAAGCCAGAAGTGGCGCTGTGGCTCAGGTGGTAGAGTGTTAGCCTTGAGCAAAAGTGTGTCTAAGGATAGTGCCCAGGCCCTGAGTTTAAGCCCCAGTGCTATGCACATGGTATTAGAAATATAAACACAACTACATAGACATAAAAATTTATGACTCTATAGACATAATGTTTTATTACATAGATTAATATGTATCTATGACATACAAACCCTCAGCCTAATTTTAATTATGTTCTAAAATTTTAAGTGCCAGTGATTGTATATAGAGATTCCCTTCTTGAACACTTGTTTGTTAAACACATCATTTGAAATATGAGATAAAAATCAATGTTAATGAATTCTTTAATAAAAAAAGAAAAAAGTGAAAGAAAGAAAGTAGTATGAAAAGAGTCTTTCAAAAAATAAACTAAAATATTGTCAGGAATATCTAAATGTACATATTGTGTTCCCTTCAAGTTAAAACAGTATCAATAAGAAAAAACTTCCTATTTGCTTATATGTTCCTAATACTCCTAGCATAGATTAAAAAAAAAACTGGAAAAAATAATACTGCTAAGAGACTGACAAGTTATGTGTAAAAACCTATTAACATCAAATATAATGTCTCTTACAGATGAAAAGGAATATTAGAGGATTTTTTAAAATCATAATAAAACGTTCACCAGAGCCGGGCACTGGTGGCTCTTGACTATAATCCTAGCTACTCAGAAGGCTGAGATTTGAGAAAATTCAATTCAAAGCCAGCAAGGCGGAAAATCTAGTAAGACTCTTACCTCCAGTTAACCACCAAAAAGCCAGAAGTGGAACTGTGGCTCAAATGGTAGCCTCTGAAGCAAAAAAATTCTGAGAGAGTACTCAGGCCCTGAATTCAAGCTCTAGGACTAGTACCCTTGCCCTCCCCCAAATAATATTAAAAAAAACTTTAAAGCCTCTAGAAAAGATAATAACAGCCTGAAAAGACATGAAGCAAACATTATCAAATGTGTAAGAGTATCACAATGTTAACTCTCCATCAAGTCAGATTTTAGAAAGAAGAAAGGAGATTGGGTATCTAAACCTGAGACTTACAACATTGCAAATTTAAAGCCTAAATCTATAAGCAACCTTTTGTAAATGGTGAAGTTTACTGATAACCACAACGATCTTGAGAAGTCAATAATAAAATAGGAACAAAGAGAAAAAGTGAAATTCGATCTATAGATAACATGTACAATTCTAAACCCAAACATTGCAGAGCATACATTCTTTTCAAGTGTACCTGAAATTTTGTACTGTATTCCAAGCTATTAAGAAATTATGAACAACTCTGGAAAGCAGTATGGCAACTTCCCAGAAGACTAAACATAGAGCTCCCCTGTGACCCAGCAATCACACTCGTACACATTTACTCAAATGTCCATAAACAAGAACATACTAAACCTACTGGTACAACCGTGTTCATTGCAGCATTATTTACCATAACTAAGATATGAAACCAACCCTTTGGTAGATGAATGGATCAAGAAGATGTGATATTTATATACACAATGGAATTCTATGCTGCCATCAGAATGACATAACCCCATTAGTAAGGCAATGGAAAGACTTAGGAAAAAATTCTGTTAAGTAATCCACACCCAAAGAAACATAGGCTCCATGGTTTTCCACATTTGAAATAATTAGTACCCATCTAGGATTCCCCTATCAGAGGACCACAATAGTTCAAAAGCTATGTGTATATGGCCATAAAGGACTAGCTAAGTGAAATGAACTCTAGGAGATGGAAACAAGAGGTTTATCTTTGTGATTTTTGCTCTTAATGTACTATGTGAAGTTATTTCTTGTCTCTTTTTTTCCCCCTTATGGTTAATCTCATGTGGTTACTGTATCTGACTTTGTTATCTGGTGTATTATATATATGTTTATTTGAAATAGGGAATGGAAGGGGGGAAAACAAGAAGATTGGGAGGTGGGGAGTTGGGAAATTAAAAAAAAAAAAAACATGGGTAAGGGGTATCAATATTCAAGAGGTAATATACCCACTGCCTGACAAGTGTAACTAACCCCTATACATCTTCCTGATAATAAAATACAATTATTTAGAAAGAAAGAAAGGAAGGAAGAAATAAAGAAATTAGGACCAGGACCTTCTGTTTACTTCCCCAAGTCAATCTTTACATCACACATGATAGCCACATTACTAAAGCCAATGTTGTAATAAAGTCCTTACCTTGTCTGATCCAAAAAAAAAAAGAAATTAGGACCAGGAGTTTGGCCTAGTGGTAACAGTGCCTGACTAACATGCACGAAGACCCAGTTTCAATTCCTTGGTACCTCATAGAAAAGCCAGAAGTAGTGCTGTGGCTCAAGTGGTAGACCTCTAGCTTTGAGAAAGTCCAAGCCCTGATTTTAAGCCCCGAGACTGGCCAAAAAAATAATATATATATATATATGAACTAAAAAAATACTCATACTGATTATATCCCTTAATCAAAAGGATAGTTAATAATAGAACATCGTATTAAATAAGTATATGTGTAGAAATTTTTAAAACCTTTAAAAAATCATTCATTTCATTAAAAAACTCAAAAAGCCCACTAAAATATACTTATTGAATAGGATTATAATATAAAATTTATTGAAATAAAATGGTTTATAGCCTTCACTGTTTATTATTAGTAAGAAAATCATTAAATGAGTAAGCCAAAAATCAAAGTTATAGTTTAAAAAAAATTACATCTATGTAAATGATAAAAACAAAGAAAATATAAATAGTAATAGTAGCATAGAATACACAGGTAAGATAGAAAAGATAGACTAGAATAAAAGTTCACGTTCTTAAAACAGAACTATTAAAACTATAGTATCTGAAACTTTGTATTCTAAAATTCTAATATATTTTATCCTTTTTTCCTAAATTATTTCACATTATCTTTGAAAGGATTATTTTTCCTTTGTCTTTAGCCTCATACGAATCTGCTAAAGAAAGACGTATTTCTAAAATGTTTCAAGAATTTTACTTAGTTTTTAAGCTGTTGATCTAGATTGACTTCCTAAAAGCTTTGTCTCCCAGTCTTTTCAGCTGATAGGAATTGTCACAAAGCAGCTTTATAATTTATAATTTAAGTATTTAGTCCAAATATTTTTGAGGAATCTGTAACAGGCACTGGGTAGATAACCACCTTGTCTATATCAGTTTAATTCCTGAAACAGCTCTTAAATGTTATAAGGAGAATTGTGACATGCAGATTAATGTGTCTAAAATTACATAACCTGAAGAGGAATCTAAGTGTGTATGAACTGCAAAGATGTACTTGTAATCTCCTATTCATATCGCCTTCAGCTATGTTACTTATTCTGAATATGCTATATGGAGTTCATTAGGATAGTGGTTCCCCAAGTATACAGAAAAGCCTGGGATTCCACTTGAGTCTCAGGAGTCCACAGGTCAAAGCTATTTCCTTATTGTTAGTTTAAGATTTTGTCATTTTTTCTTATGTTGACATGATCACTGATGGTACAAAAATTTATCAGTTAAAGCTATTGGTATCTTACTACAAGCCAGTAAAGCCAATAGCAATAAAGCATACCAATATTTTCATGCTTTCTGCCTCTACATACACTGGTAAAAAGAGGCATTTCACTTAAGAATGCCCTTAAGAAAACAATTTTATAAGGTTTTATTTGAAAATGTGCTATAATCAGAGGTATTACAGTTATGTAAGATAGGCAAAAAATGCATTTCCATTTGGATGTTACCCCTTCCCTAGCTATCTCCCAGTTTTTTTCCCCAATCCCACTCACAAGTTATATACTTCATTTTCAACATAGTGTGAATAGTGTACATTGCTGTATTTGTTTTCCATTTGTTGCCCTCCATTTCTGTGACTCCCCATGCACTCCCAAAGATATGTAGCCAACCAAGACAAAAAGAAAAGCAAACCAAAACAATCGAAAAGAAAAAAAACTTTTATTTCCATTTTTATAATTTATTAAACTTAACTCTTGAGTTAGATATTTACAAATTATCCTGTGCAATAAAAATGCAAAGGATTCATAAAATAATGCTGTAGGCCGGGTGTTTGACCCTAGTGGTAGAGGGCTTGCCTGGCATGCATGAAGACCTGGGTTCCATTCCTCAGTACCACATACATAGAAAAAAGCCGAAAGTGTTGCTGAGGTTCAAGTGTAGAGCTCTAGCCTTGAGAAAACACAAGGACAATGCTCAGGCTCTGAGCTCAAGCCTAAGACTGCCCCCCCCCAAAAAAAAATTGCTGTAGTGTACTGAATTACATTGGCCGGAATAAAAGCATTTGGTTGATCTTTGTTGTTAATTGTGAGCTCAAGTAGCCACATTTTCATAAATACAATTTTCACTAGAAAAAACAGACATGCCATTCACTGTTCAGATCTGAATAATAACATAAATAGTAATTATTTAAAGAAGCCAGCTGTGTCTTCCAGGAGAAAACACTGCCTGTATTTGTTGCTACTGATTAAATTGAAATATTCAAGTGGAAAATACATTTTTGGAGTCTTGTCGGCCATCATGAATTTTGCATATTTCCTTTTATAGGTGTAATTGGCAGTGATATTAGTAGATATGTTTGTGCTACTTTAAATAGTCTACCAAAGCTGTAGTTGATAATCATTTCTTTTAAGAGCTCTATTGTATGTATTATAGAATTTGTAGGCAGAATTCATTGTGTTCCTTAGAGCTTTGTGTCTCTACTATGACATAAATGATTAGTAAATAAATATAGATGTATTTTGTTAAAACTATAAAGTGGTGATGGGCCACATATTCACCACTGTTGTCTGATTCTTGTCGTGTGGGACAAGTTACAGGGAAGAGCTATCATACTTTGTTAAGTATGAATATTTGAAGCCCTCCAGGGCTTGTTGTTGATAGTGGTGGTGGTGGTAATCATTTTTTAAGTAACTTCTTTGCTGTAATTAATGTGAAGTTGGTATTTGTTATTAGAAACAGTCTGTACTGAAATAGTTTAGTGTTCCCTTGGCTAGAGGCTTTCAGTATTTTAATGTAAACCATAACACAGCCTTTTTCTTGGGGCTCTGGAATTATTGAGGGCAAGGTGAATTTGTCAGGTGCCAGTGGCCCACACCTATAATCCTAGCTACTCAGGAGGCCAAGATCTGAGGTTCAAAGCCAAGCTTGGGCAGGAAAGTCTGTGAGACTCTTATCTAATTACCCACTCCCACCCTCACACCCCCCCCCAAAAAAAGAAAAAACAACTAGAAATGGAGCTTTGACTCCAAGAACACTAGCCTTGGGCACAAAAGCTCAGACCCAGAGTTCAAGTCCCTGGCCAGCACATACACAAAAAGGTGTACTTAAAATGCCACCTAACTTACTGTTCTTCCTGAGATTCAGCCAGACTGTCACTGGATACTGAATAGATATCTTTGGTAAATCTATTTAATGTAGAAATACTATTCCCACTCCAAAAAAATTTTTTAAGCCATAGTAAACAAGTAAAAACCAACAATTCTCAGAAAACTCACAGTATTAACCAGCATCACATTTGAAGAAAACAAACTAGCTTTGCTCAGAAATAATTTACTTTTTCCTTTCTCTTCCTCCCTCCCTTTGTCCCAGCTCACCTCTTTTCTCTCTTTCTTTTCCCTCTTTTCCCCCTTCCCCCTTCCTCTTTCCTTCCTTCCTTCCTTCCACCTATCCATCTATCTTGTATTACTAGGGTTTGGAACTCAGTTGCTAGGCAAGCAATTGAGCCATGTCCCCAGCCATTTTGGGGGGTGGGGCAGGGTATCACAGTGCTGATCTTGGAAAGTCCTCCTACCAGTGTGTCTCCCATATAGCTGTCACAGGTGTGAACCACAATGCCTGGTGTATTTGATGAAATGGAAATCTCTCCAACTTTTTGCCCAGACTAGTTTCAAACTATGATCTTTCTAGTCTCCACCTCCTGAACAGATGGAATCACAGCCAATGGGCTAGCCAACTAACATTTCTTAATTTTATCACTCTGTCTATAGACAGGGAATTTTTTCAAGCAATCATAATCTGATAACTTTTATTTTAAATATTCCTTTTATTTATCTCCTTTTTCCATTTTAGAAGAAATCAGTAAGCATCTTATGGATTTTGCTTAGAAATTCTGTAAATACATCACTCAACTCATTAAACATATTTCTTTCCAACTTACTCCAATTAAAACCTTTGCCATTGCAGAATGAATATGTACTCTTTGTTTCAATTTACAATCACGTTTATTTAAGTGTCCTACAAATTTCCACCCCTCAGTCTCAAAGAGAATGAATATTCTGTTAATAGATTCTTCAAGTTTTCATTCCTACTGTCTTCCATGTCCACTTCTTCTTTGTAAAGTCTCATACAAATTTTAGATTATATTATCATTAGCATTTTTCTAACATATAAATCTCTTATTATTTATATTTAAGTATATAACAAATTATCTCCAAACTTAGCAATTTAGCCATCAACATTTAGTATTTCACATTTTCTCTAAGTCACAAATCTGAAAGTGGCTTAGATGAACAGTTCATTAAAAGGCTGTAATCCATGGGTCATCTTAAAGTTGTTAAAATAGTTTGCTCTGCTAATATGTCTTTACCTGTACTACTTTTATCTGTATTTTATTTGGACAGAGAATGATTATTTGTAAGAAATGAGTAAATATGTCACAGTTAAAAAAATACATTGTCATAAAACTAGGTGTACAAGATGACTGTTTCTAAGTCCCAGAAGCCATTGTAATAAAAATAAGTTTAAGTCCTGATAACTTGTATTTCTTTTTTAATGATTATATTTATTTTTTTCTCTAGATCTTCCTCAGAACTGTGATCCTAACATTCCCCTAGTTGCTCAGGAATTAATGAAAAAGATGATACGTCAGTTTGCAATTGAGTACATTTCAAAAAGTGGTAAAATCCAAGAGAATAGAAATGGTTCAGTTGGACCAAGTCTCATATGTAAAAGTATCCAAATGAATCAAGCAGAAAACTCCCTTCAGGAAGAGCAAGAAGGCCCCTTAGACCTCACTGTGAATCGAATGCAAGAACAAAATGCTCAGCAAGGTAAGAATTTTTTTGCATGTGTAATATGTAATTTTGTTTTAATATACTTAATTATATTAATCATAAGTTTTGTATTCATAGGCAATTCATCTTAGAAGTAACATTAATTTATTAGTGTAATAAATTAGAAATGCAAATTTATACTTTGTGTTGCTTTTTGTGTACATAAAAGAAAATTTGAGGTACTTTCATGTCTTTTACAGTATAATAATGTATGGTGAGCCAATCATAATTAAGTTAAAACTAAAGAGTACAAGTAGAGATGTTTATAAGAAGGCTTAAGTACTTGATCTTAAAATTTTAAACTTATGTGATTAAGTAGAAATAGGTGATTCTTCTGTTTATGATGTAACCTGGTAAGAAGGGAAGTTAGTTCGTGTGATAAGTATATACAGTTGTGTCATTAACTATTTCAAGACACATTTTTCAGAAGTCCAAATGATAATTAGGCTCCAGTGGACTTCATATGACAGTATATTAGGAAGATGACCATGATTTCATAGGACAAAGGTAAGAAGAGCTTTAAAAAAAAAGTGTGAGGATAGCTGGGCATGGTGGTTCATGCCTGTTGTAATCCTAGCTACTCAGGAGGCTGAGATCTGAGGATCAAGGTTCAAAGCCAGCCCAGCAGAAAAGGACCAGAGACGCTTATCTCCAATTAACTTCTAGAAAAACGGGGCTTGACTCAAGGGTAAGGTGGTAGCCTAGAGCTGAAGAGCTCAGGGACAGTAACCAGGCTGAGTTCAAGCCACATGACCCACACACACAAAAAAAGAAAGTGCTGTATCTGGACACAGAATAAGCAGCTCTTAATAATATTAGGCATCATGTCCGTCCTTAAAACCAAGAAAAAAAGAAAAAAAAGGCATTAAGTACTGCAGTAGTGCTTGCTTCAGGCCCAAAAGAAGAGTAACAATAGGGCTGGGGAATATATTCAGTAGTAGAGCACTTGCTTGGCCTACACATGGCCCTGGGTTTATCTCCTGACCCCATCATCCCCCTCCCCAAAATAAGGAACAGTACAATGTCAGTGTTTGGAGAAGGCAAGATTTTCAGCATCAAAATATGGAAATAATATCCTCTTTTCTGATTTTACATTCGTGAGTTTGTCCTAACTTACTAGGATGATAATGGGAAAGAGAAATATCAAAGGTAAAGGGTGATATAAGATTTAAGGAAAAAAGTATCAGAAAATAAAATCCTAAACATTGAATAGCAGAGGATTTCACCATTTTTCTTCCTATTCATCTCTTTTGCACTCTGTATCTTCTCCTCTTTTAGGAAAATATGTAGAGAGTTGTAAATATATTTTAGTCTATGATAGACTTGTGAAGATCCCCATGCCTTCTTCAAGTAACTATCAAAACTTTAATTTCAGCGAGGCACTGGTTGCTCATGCCTGTAATCCTAGCTACTCAGGAGGCTGAGGGGATCTGAGGATTGCGGTTTGGAGCCAGCTCAGGCAGGAAAATCTCCAATAAACTACCCAGAAAATGCTTCAAGTGGCTCAGGTGTTAAAGCATTAGCCTTAAGCACAAAGAAGCTCAAGGGACAGTACCCAGATCTTGAGTTCAAGCCCCAGGCCTGGCAAAAAAAATAAAATAAAAATAATAAGTATTTATTTTCCTTATTTGTAAGTTGCCTCTAATAATAACAAACCTATGAGAAATAATGAACAACATGAGAAATTTGTGAGTTACTTTCTCTGAAGAGTCCAGTTAGTAAAATTAGGATCACTTGCTAGAGGTTAGAGGGAATCAAATTTCAGGTGGCTGTGAGAAACATTTTTAAGGACTAGATATTTCTTTCAGTGGAAGAGTAATATTTCCCCTGATTACTTGATTGTATAAATAAAAAACACACTAGAGCACGAGATGATGTCGTAAAAGTAGATTTCCTTACCTTCTTTGATTCTATGAATTTAAGTGATAGGACAGCTCAAATATTAATGTAGAAAATACGTAATGTAAAACATTTCAATTACTTTAATATTATAGGCAACGCACATAAAGATGTGAATTTCCTACAGTGAGAAAGAGTACTGGTAGTTGTTGTATAAATAGTTTGACAACTTTATTGCTGGGTGATTTTGTGTCATATGTGATTTCAGTATTCTTTAGGATACAAACCATTTTGCCAAGTATGACTTGTAGTACAGAAGAAAAAGTGAGAAAATAGTGATAGATGAAGCCAAAAACAAAAAACAGGTAGAAACTATATTCTTCTTCCCTTTCCCTCCTCTCCCTTCCTCTTTTATCTTTCATAGTGTTTGAGGACCTTGTGCATACTAGGCAAGTTCTCTACCATTGAGTTAAATCCTCAGCTTCAGATTTTCTCTTACAAAATAATGTTTTCATGTGATAGATTCTCATATTGCCTACTTGTACACAAAAAAGGAAAAAGTGGAACTGATGTTTATTGTAGTTGTGTGTAGGTGTATTTCTATACTCAGTGAAAAATTATATATATGTATATATAATCTTGGTACAGATTAAGTATTTTAAGGTTGAAATAAAGATGTTATAAATTATTTTAAAGTGTCTTGGCAGTGAATTCAATGAAATACATACTTGGGAACAGTTTCATTAGTCATGATACAAGGTATAAGTCTGTATTTAAAATAGATTTCTAAAAATAACATTTTAGCTAGGTACTGGTGGCTTGTACCTATAATCCTAGCTACTTAAGAAGTTGATATCTGACAATTGTTATTTGAAGCCAGATTAGTCAAAATGTCCACAAGACTTTTATCTCCAATTAAGCAACAAAAAGCAGAAAGTAGAGGTGTGGCTCAAGTGCTAGAGTACCAACCGTGAGCAAAAAAAACCAAGAGTATGAGGCCATAAGTTCAAGCCCCATTATCAGAATAAATAAGTAAATAAGTACAATGTTCTGGCCTGATGTTACTGCTCTTATTTCATGGTATGGTGAATTAAAAGCCTACTCCTTTAGGGGGTTATGGGCTAGGGCATAATACTATTCAGGCTATTCTCCTTCTATAATTTCATTTTTTCTTTTTTCATGTCAGTCCTGGGACTTGAACTCAGGGCCTGAGAACTATCCCTGAGGTTTGTTCTGAACACTAGTGTTCTACCACTTAAACCACAATACACTTCTGGCTTTTTTGGGGGGGATGGGGAAAGTTGGAGATTAATTGAAGATAAGAGTCTCAGACTTTTCTGCCCAGGCTGACTTCAAACTGTGACCCTCAGATCTCGGCCTCCTCCAAAGTAGTCAGGATTACAGACGTGAGCCATCGGTACCTGGTTTGTCCATACTTCCTTCACAATACTTACCTACGTCAGTTGTTCAGTTTGTGAGTTACTTTTATTTGAATTAGATAACAATAGGTAAGTCCAATAAATATGTTTTAGTTCATTTTTTGCTGATGTAAAAGAATACAAAAACAGATGTTTCTTATACTTCTAAGGCTTAGAGAAAAAGAACAGTTGATATAGTCTTGATATACCAGAAAATAATAAAAATACAGGAACAGCTGTACAAAAACCAGGTAATAAACTCTTAAACAGTAACAGCAAGTTGAATACAATGCAGTATATAACAAATACCAAATAAGTAAGCAGTTTCCAGGTTTAAGGAAATTTATATTATCTTTCTACAAATACAAAAAAAAAGTTCTTACTAAAAACTGACATGATTTTTTAATGCAAATGCTTTCAAATAAAGAACAGAAGGACCCTTTTAGTACCCTGAACATGGTACCCTAATGATTTAAAGTAAAATCACACATGATAAAAATGAATATGGCCACCAACTTTACATATTTTATACAATATCCTAATTTTATCCAATTAGGAAATGTAATTATGATATCAGTCAACAGAAAAATCATTCAAAACACATAAGAATGAAACTGCTAGACTGTCTAAAATCTCCTAGAGTATTTTAAATAAGACTTCCAAAGTGACTAATTATACTATAAGTGAAAGAGAAGCCAAAGTTGTTTAAACTTAATTACATCACAAATTCCTTGTCTGGTCAGACGTGCAATAGCGTTTATTGTTCCGTATGGCTTATTAATATTAAACCTTTACAAAAAGCTTAAAGTGCCAAGAATAAATCATGTCAAGGTAGTGAAGGACTTGTTTCACCACCTGTCAGGACTTACGAGATAAAACAATATAATCAAAGTTCTTTTGACTAGAATATAAATTATCAAAATTTTTAAGCTTAGAGCCTATTGTGGCCCACACCTCCTCACTACTCAAGAGGCTGAGATCTCGGATCTCAGGAATGTCCATGAGACTCTTCCCTTCAGTTAACCACCAAAGTGTTGAAGTGAAGCTTGGCTTAAGTGGTAGAGTACTAGCCCTGAGGGAAAAAGGTCAGGACAAATGCTGCAACAGTCAGTTCATGCCCCAGGTCTGGCACAAAAAAAAAAAAAAAAAAAAAAAATAAGCCTCCAGAAATTCCTCAGATATTTCTGGAATCAAGCCAACAAAACAGAGGTGTCATTGTCCACATTCTAAAGGAGGTCTTATTCAATACTTGGTTCCAGGACTATATACAGTGATCTTAATTTCAGTCTTCTGTGTATGGATGTCCGTTGTCAGTAAATCACCTGACCAGATGTATGAACTTACTTTTGGGTCTTCTGTATATCTGTTTTATGTGCTTGTCTTGTGCTGTTTTTGTTACTATGGTTCTGAAGTATCGTTCAAAGTCAGGCATAAATAATGGTAAGTAGACTGTTGAAATACATTATGTCTATTTGTGAAGGTGGCTTAAGAGTACTGATGGAGGAGACAGAAATAAGAATTATAAAGTCACTGAAAAGAGTGAAATGAAAGATACCTCTACTACTGCTATAAATGTTGGCAAGCATTCATTTAACAAAACTTTGATCAATGAAAAAGCCACAGCTTAGGAGAAAAGCTGTCATAGTTCTAAAAGAACTATTCTATTGTAGATAAATAAAAAGATGCTTAAAACAACATACTGCCCAGGCATGGTGGCTCCAGCCTGTAATCCTTTCTACTTGGAAGATCTGGGGTGTTTGTGGTTTCAGGTCAGTCTGAGAATAAAAGTCTACAAGACTTCCTCTCTACCAGTGGCTAGGTGCAGTGGCTCATATACCTGTCCTTCAAAGCTAGTGGGAATGGGGGTGAAGGGCTGAGAGAACACAATGGCTGAGTGAAGTGAAGTACACATAGGAGAATCAACTAAGTCTCCATAAAGTAAGACCTGTCTCAGAGAGGGGCTGGAGAAGGCACAGGCCCTAAGATGAAATCCCACTACTACAATGAAGACAAAGAAAAGAAACAACAACTTGTCCCGACTCTTGCCCAACATTAGATTCTTTTTTTCTGTGGGATAAGGTATCTTAATCTTGTGTTGACATGGAGTACTTGGGGAGAGGAGACTTGACAGTCAAATATACATGTATTGTGTTTCTTCCATCCACAACAATATTTTAGATAACATTGCTGTAAATATTTGTAGAAATGATTATATCTCTAAGACTTCAAGACTTCATTCTCATGCCAACTTTTAGGGAAATGTTTAGAACCCTTAATTTCAGGAACCAGTCCCTGCCCTCTCTGTCTAGCCTCATTTGTGTCTTTAGCTTCATGCTGTCTTTTTTTTTTTTTTCAGTTTCTTTGATCAGCTGGACCCTCTGACCCTGATATATATTGGTCCCTCTGTAGAAGTTTCTTTCTACACTAGCGAGTTGTTTCTAAATAGATCCTGATTTTTTTCCCCCTTCAAATCCAATGTTTTTTCCTCTAAAGCTTTCAAACCATGCTTCCCAAATTAAGCATGCAGAGTCACATACACATCCCTATGTTCTTACTAATTCTCATATGTATTATTACTATATTTTCTATTATCCTGTACCTTGTCGCACTCATTACATGCTTCCACATTCTCTTCTGCTTTGTCTCATTTGATTACTTTTCTTCTTTCTTTCTTTGGATTGTTTTGCCCTTCATTTCATTTATCTGTGGCTTCTAAGCTTCTAGTTTCCAAAATCTTAAAATTTTGACTTAACAGTTAAGGAATAAGGAATTAAGAGTATTTCAAGTACTTGACATTGTACACTTGAATAGCTTTAAAATTATATACTGATTACTAAAACATAGGGTTATGCAACGTCTATTAACAATTTGCTTAAAATTTGTACACCATATATTGCTGATTCTAATATTAACTGTTCATATCTCTTACCATAACATTTCGTTCTGTTCTCTTCAACTTTACATCTCTCTCAACTTGCCAAAATATTATCTGGGCAGCTTTGAATAAATTGAATGATGGGAAAAGTGCCAAGACTTGATTTTATGCCATTTAATCTGCTTGTTTCTTCAAGTCACTCAGCAGTTTCACCTGCTCCTCTGCCCTTTTATTTTTCCTATGTAGTGCCTTCCCAGTCATGTTCTAGTGTTGAGACCAAGATGAATATGTAATGGCCCCATATCAAATGCAATTGTCAAGCGTAGACTATCAGTTGTTCAGTAAAATAAGAAATGATAAAATGTAAGGATTGCCTTTCTGTTACAAATATAAAGTTTTTTCTCTTACAAAAATTTATAGGGGATGGAGTGTTAGATCTCTCTACCAAGAAAACCAGCATAAAATCTGAAGAGTCATCCATATGTGATCCTTCTTCTGAAAATTCAGTGGCTGGGTAAGCAATATCTAGGAAATATATCAATTATTAACATCAAATTATCTCTGCAGAGAACTCTTAATACAATTCTGATTAGTACTGACATATTTAGTTTTCCTCCAGAATTTTTGTCACTCATAAGTGTGTCTCTTCATATCTTTCATTTGTCCTTTCTCTTTTCTTTTTTATTCTTTCTGTTAAAGAAAAGTTATCAGAACAATCACCAAACTTTAGTTCATGTTACTAAAATGAATTACCAACTTAATCATAGACTACAAACTAAGAAACGGGACAAGTAAGAGAACTTATATAAATACTCAAGGCAATTGTAAGGGAAATATTTAATTTCGATCTTTAATTTTCTTAAATGATAAATGAATTCTAGAAATACTGTACTTAGTAATTTAAAACTAGCTTATAGTGTTTACATGCTCTTCATTGTGCTTTAGATGTGGTGTGGCAAGCGACTTAATTATATAGTAATCACCACAAAAAAGTCCTTTCTGTTTTGAAATCTGTCCTTTAGTTTAATAAATAATTACTAGTGAAATGCTGTTCTGTTGGATTTTTAAATTTTTTTTGTAACTTTTGCATCTTCACATTAACCAACTAGGTAGAAAGCTCTTTTTGGTCACACTTCAAACTAAAACATGCAGTGTTACTTCTTTCAACTGAGGCTGTAATAAACATTAGAGTTGTAGGTATAGTACCCTTTCTATTTGAGAAGCTGAAAAGTACAATGATAAAATAGAAATCAAAATCATTTTTACAATATTCTAAAATCAAATTCTTTTATTAGAAAACCATTCGTTTCAATTTTTAAGTTTTATCTAGAGGAAACTTAGTCTTGTGGAACTATGGGATATTTGTGTTTGGAAATATTCTTGCTGTTACAAATTTCCTTTACATGGGTTGACTCTTTTATTACTTGTTTAGTGGTAACGTCACATTTCTACTAACAAAAACTCCTTTAGGATTTGGGTATTTATTTTATAATGGAACTCTAATTGTACAATAAAAATTTATAAGTGTTGCTCTGCAAGCATCTTTCAAAGGAATAGCAACATCATGAGAATATTTTTACAAATACTGAGTTAGGATTTTATGTTCTTGGAAGGTCTGCCCGTTAAGGCCACTGTTATCGTTGACACATTGTCCTGCCGGGACTGTAGCGTTTGCTTTGATAAGGAGTAACTACTACATCTCACAGACTTAAAAAAAAGTGTCATAAGCAGTGATGTTACCTAAGCAAGGAGTATAATAAAGGAGTGGACCCTCCCCTTCCATAGCTGTGTGAGAGTCTCTCATGCATCAGTTTACCATCGTTTCATTCCATCCATCCAGGAGACTACACAGAAACAGAGAGGACTATGTGGAAAGAAGTGCTGAGTTTGCAGATGGTTTGCTCTCAAAAGCTTTGAAAGACATTCAGTCTGGAGCACTGGACATAAATAAAGCAGGCATACTTTATGGCATACCTCAAAAAACTTTACTTCTCCACTTAGAAGCCTTACCAGCAGGGAAGCCTGCATCTTTTAAAAACAAAACTTGTGATTTCAATGATAGTTACTCATATAAAGACAGTAAAGAAACTTGTGCAGTGCTGCAAAAGGTAGCCTTGTGGGCAAGAGCTCAAGCAGAGCGCACAGAAAAAAGTAAACTCAATCTACTTGAAACCTCAGAATTAAAATTCCCATCAGCTTCCAGTTACCTCCATCAGTTAACTCTACAGAAAATGGTTACTCAGTTTAAAGAAAAAAATGAAAGCCTTCAGTATGAAACTTCAAATCCTACTGTACAGTTAAAAATTCCTCAACTACGAGTCAGTTCTGTTTCAAAATCACAAGCTGATGGTTCTGGTCTGCTGGATGTTATGTATCAAGTTTCCAAAACCTCTTCAGTCCTAGAAGGATCGGCTCTCCAAAAACTGAAAAATATACTCCCTAAGCAGAGCAAAATAGAATGTTCTGGGCCTGTAACTCACTCAAGTGTTGATTCTTACTTTCTGCATGGGGACCTCTCTCCTTTGTGTCTTAATTCTAAAAACGGAACTGTTGATGGAGCCTCTGAAAACACTGAAGATGGACTGGATCGAAAAGATAATAAGCAGCCCAGAAAGAAACGTGGCCGCTATCGGCAGTACGATCACGAAATAATGGAAGAGGCTATTGCAATGGTGATGAGTGGAAAAATGAGTGTTTCCAAAGCACAAGGAATTTATGGGGTACCTCACAGCACTTTAGAATACAAGGTAAAAGAAAGATCTGGAACATTGAAGACTCCTCCGAAGAAGAAACTACGATTACCAGACACTGGGTTATATAATATGACAGATTCAGGGACTGGCAGCTGCAAAACCAGCAGCAAGCCTGTGTAGATTATTTGTTAGGAAAGTGTTTGTGTGTATGTGAGTGTATGTGTGTGTGTGAGTGTGTGTGTATTTGTGTGTGTGTGTGCACAGGTGTGTATTTGTGTCTACATACACACAATGTGAGAATTACAAATGCTCACTCTGACAGGAGACATGAAATTTTACAGTTCAAAAACCACTTACATGCCTTTTGAAAAAAAGTTTTATTCAGGGTTTTCACTGTGGACAGAATTATATAGTTGCTTAATTCTGATAGTTTGTATTTAATCCTTGTATAAATAGGTGAAAATGATTCAGGTTTTCTTTAGTAGTCAATAGCATAAAGCGTGGGAAAACAAGCAATTGTCAAGTGAAACATTTTTCATTGGTGAAAGAACATTCTAGCCATTCAGTTGAACCATCTTATAATGAATATATTAATTTGTGAACCTTTTAAATTACATACAGATGTATGTAATTTGTCAAAAAACCAAGCAAAGTTTAAATAGCTATCTCCATACTAAAAAAGTTATTATTTACAGTATTAATACACTACAGTGCATTCTATGAAATACAAATGCACTCCAGTGCATCCACCAGGAAAAGAAGAAAACCTTAAAGGATATGTATAATGAAATTTAATATTTATCATTTAATAGTTGATTTAGCAAGAAGTTGGGGTTTATAAGGTATATACTTTTTAAAAAAACTGACATAGTTTAACCCCAGCAGCTATAGAATTCTTTAACATAAGATGGAGTACTAAAAACAAAACATAATTTAAATTTAATTATTAAAATAATTTAATTTTGTTTTCCATTTTAAAATAAGCTAATATGTAAGGTTAGAAAAGAAAGTTGGAATGCAACTTAGAGCATGTTTATAATGTGCACAGATAAAAGCTTGAGAATGATAATTTTGGTTTAAATGTGCTGGTTAGTTGATGTTATGACTACTTTAAATTTTAAGGATTGTGACACACTCCTTTTATTGAAAAACCTCAGTGTAACTTTAATATATTTGCTGCTGTGACATTTCAAAACATTTTCAGTTTATCAAAATGGATTACAGATTTCATTTTGGTGGGCGATACATTATCACTTTGCTAATAACCAAATTTGCAGTTTGTTCAGGGTCTTGATAGATTTACAGATGTTTAACACTGAAGCTGTTTTGAACTTTCAGTAATGTAAACACTACTAATTGGGTAGTTAGAAGCTGGGCAGTGCATTTTAACTTTTACTAGACTCAAGAGACCAGTAATTTTTATATAGCAGTTTTAAAATATGGGTCAGAGTATTCATGTTGGATCTATGGAGTATGCAGTTTTAGTGGGAAAGGTTATAAAGCACGTGCCTCCATTTAAGGAATGAGGATTTGCTTTATTGAGTGAACATTCTCTGAGTGCCCCTTTTCTCTTAAAATTCAGGTTCTGATCAGTTTTCTAAGCCAGTTTTTCTAAGTACAAAAGGAATTCTTACAGCTGAATTTAAAAAATAAGTGCACCTTGTCAAATACTTGTGTTTCTACACTTGTGTTTGTGTGTATTTATTAATTGCGTACACATGTAATATTGAAGAGATTTTCAACTATTATTTTTAAAACTGTGTACACATATATAAAGAAACTGAAGAGTGAGAAATATACAAGCAAGCAACTAGGTAGTTATTTGGTCTCAGATCTATATTGAGCCTCTTCAGCTGTTAGTGTTACCTGCATACTATAACAGTATGAATCCTCTTGCTCTTTTTCTTCCCCTTGAAAATATACATAGTAGACTACAAAACAGCAGGTGTCAGGGTCATCTTTCTTTTTAAAGAATTAAGCCATACTTTGTGAGGGTCAGAACTTGGATTATTTAATATATTTTCCCCTCCCCCTCCCATTGAAAAACAAAGTTAAAGTAAATGTTTCAGAACAATTTTATTGACTTCTTTATACAGAATTTTACTTGCAAAACATTGGGGGCTCGAATGCATTACATATTTATATTGTATTGAGCTTTTTTATTCCTCACACTATATTTACATTAATAAATTGATTGAGAAGTTTATAGTAAAGGGAAACTTAAACACTTTTATATCATTTAAAAAGATGACCTGACCAAAAACTTTACAGGATTCATAAATCAGGGATCATTTTGCTATTGACTTCACAGTGATCAGTAGTTTTATAGGTAATATTGTAGTTAATTTGCAGCATTTTAGTACTTGTATTATTTATTTTTGGTCAGAAATAGTAAATTAAAATATTTTTAATAGCTTATAAGAAATGATCAACCCATAACTTTTAAAAGAAACAAAATGTTTCTATTATTGAGTTCACTTTTTTGATTTCACAAACTGGTCAAGGCAGGGAAATGTAATGGGTTCCCCTTCTCCCCAGTGGTTCTATTAAGATATTCTTTATGTTAAATTTTCAAATTACTTTATGAGTTTAGTTACCAGTTACTATTTAATTGACAATTTTCTGAAAAATCCAGTTTCAGCAGACTTTTAATGAAGGTGAAAGCAACCCTTACGTGCTTTCTACTTATTTGAATGTTCCTCACGTATTTTATATTTAAAATAAAAAAGAAGGAAAAGAAAAACAGTGCCTCTGTTTTTAAAAAAACTACTGCTCAGTAAAGTTGTTTAAACCATTTCTGGTAGCTAATGACAATTTTATATTAAATTGTATACTAACTTTAGTGAGACTTTTTTTAGTTGTTTACAGTACAAATACTTGTATTTGTTTTTTAATTGCAGTATTTCCATTGTCGCAGTAATTTAGTAAAACTCTGTGGCTGCCTTGATTTTGACAGATTTTGTTAATATAAACTGATTGTTAGGCAATTAGTTATATTTATGCATAAATCAATTGCACTATAATTCATGAATTATTTATTACAATATTTTCTAATGAATTCTTGTATCTGTCTTGTGTTGTAAATGTACTGTAATTTTGTTCCTATTTTTGTGTTGTTATATATCTAAATCTGATTGTATGAATTTTAATTGTTCAGTTAATGTGTTTCTAGGTTGTAATTTGTAGTAAAGCACTTCAATGCTTTTGCACTTAAATTTACAACACTGTTGATGTGTGATTGATTTACTCATTCAGTAAAAGAAAAAATGGAAAAGGATTATATATGACTACACTGAGTCCTTTGATTCCTTCAAGAAAGGAGTTTTATTTAAATTAGTATAGCAATTGACTTTCTAAGAAAGATTTAGATAAGAAGCTTATAATGGAAAGAAAAGACAGTAACAAACAAAATATAAGTAGATATGTGGGTTTATAAGCCAAACAGAAAAAGATTAGGAAAAAATTATCAAGAATGAGTATGGATTCTGTGAAAAATACAAATTTACGACCTTTTTATATTTCAGGATAAACTTGAGATTGGAACTTATTTACTCAGATATTTGAAGCCAAAAATAAGTATATTATTAGGGTGCTATTATATGAAGTTACCTACCCACTTTGATATATAAAAGTATAATCATATAATCTCAATAACTAATACCTTTTTTAAGCTCTTCATAAGGGAATTAGTGATCATTGTGGAAATTTTGAAGCTCCATCACTAGAACTAATTAACAGAATAGAATAACATTTCATTCAAGGATAGATTTGCTAGGAATGTCAGAAAAATAAAAGATAGTGGTTTTCATAATTTTTCAGCTTCCTAAAACTGAAATGATAGCAATTCATATTACTTTATTTTCTACTTTTAACAGGACTCATTTGATTATTTGGTGTTAGGATTGAACTCAGGGTCTTACAAATGCTAAGCACATACCATTCCTAGTGTTATCCATACATGATAATAATTAACAGAAAAATCTTGGGCATTTTAGGAACTATTTTTCTATTTTAAAAAAATACTAATCCTTAAACTACAGTACAACATATATTTTTTATTAAAAAAAATGTGAGTTCTCCTTGTATGGGGTAGGCCTTCATACCATTTTCAAAACTGCTGAAATGCATCTGTCAAGATATTTGGTGAGGTTTTTTGTTGTTCTTTTTTTATTTTTTGCAAAAAAAAATCTTAAATGATTTCCTCTTATTGCTTACTGCATGTATTTTCTGATACTTAATCCTGGGTGTAAGTTCAATCATTTTACACTCGCAACAATTATTAGTGTGTAAAGAGGGAGAGGATAATGTGTGTCAGGAGGGAGAGGATAATGGGGTCATATGTCTATCTGTCCTGAATCAGCCCTGGACTTAAAGCTGCATTAGATTTTACAGCTCTTTTCACTTTCATTGCTTCTTTGTCTGATATATTCAAATCACTATCTACTTGTCTTTTTTCCAGATAAACTTTAGTTAACATGTTTATATTTTGCTTTAGTTTTTTACCACTTAAATAACATAACCATAAATGAAATAATGCATAATCTTTGAATAAATTATTCTGCTTTAGAGATCCAAATAAAAATAATTCCTCTTGTTTTAAAATAAAAACTTTAATTTTCATTTTACTGTAAGCATAGTAATACTGTATTTAAACAAAATACATTTTTCAAACAAAACATATTCTTTGATTGCAGTCCAATTCCAACACTAAATAAAATTCTATAAACCAGAAACTGAGTGACAAATATAACAAATCAGAGAAAGGGTATTTTCATGTACAGTTTGGTGATATGTTTCATTAAAATGGATACTTTTCTGAAACAGAATTCTTTTTAATATATTTTATTCTTCTTGCTGCTGTTGGATTAAAGAATTGCAGACTTCTATATTGGTTGATAAACTGTTCTGGGTCTCAAACTTAGATGTGTATTAGTTTCTGTAGCAGGGCAGTTTCCATCACTTGAAATTTAATAATTAGGTAAGTAATGCCTTTAGTTTTCCTATAATCACTTAAATACTTAAAATAAATTAAAACTAAGGTTTTTAAATAGCTTTCAGTTTTTAATTTTCTTACTAGGCTAAAATACCTGCAGCTTAGTCTCAGGAAAGATACTCTATTACCTGTATAAAATCTAAATTCTTAATTTTCCTTCTAACTATGCAAAGCTCTTTTATTTCACTACCTTAAAAAATACTTTAAATAAATATAAAATTTTACCCTACATCTTATTTTCCCTATTTGCACTAACATATTATCTGAGTAGCAAAAAAATACTGCTTTACAAAACTGTCAGCTGAAGCACTTTTCATTAAATATTAATATCCAAAATTAATTTCTAATATGGAAATAAATGCATAATTACCAGATTTTACATTGCAAAAATAGGGCTTTGCTTTAACTCATGTGTCTTGTCATAGCAAGTTGATTATTCTAAGTGCTTCTTTATGTTTTTTGAAAAAATAATCAAGATGTCATTATTGCAGCTCTATAGGAATCGGGAATCAGGCAATACCAAGATACCATGTTCAAACGCTTGTCAGAATTGTAACTCCTTATGGTATTGTTACTGTAATTCATTTTTTGTTTGATTTTTATTTTTAGTTCAACTGTTGATGCAAAATCAGAGGAAGCTACTAAAATGGAAAAAGGAAAATCAGCATTAAACAAAGTTTTGGAATCTTTGTGCAGACATCATCAGCAACAAGTTTTGGCTATGTTGAGATTTCTAGTCCAAGAGCAGAGTGCTGCTTCGCTTTGCTGTTGTAATGCATCATGTGCTGTTTCTTCAGAATCTCAAAAGCCCCTATTTGAAGATGATATACATGGTCTGTTCTGTAGTTGTGAATATAGACTGGCAGAAAGAGGGTGTTTACAAAATGAAAGACAACCCTCTGGCTTAGTGCCTCTGCCAGCCTGTATTAAAGAATTGCATTGTTTATCTTGCCAAACTGTAACCATTGAGCACATTAAGACAGTCATGACTAGAGGAATTTCAAACAGTCATTCACACAGGTACTGTTCTGAACTGCTATCAAGCATTCATTCTACAAAATCAGCTTCTCAAAGTCCTCTTTCATCAAGGGAGGCATGTGATCTTCCAGCCAGTCTTAAAGATGTTTGTAGATCGCGAAGTCCCTCACCCCCACCATTATCACCTGTACAGACAGAGGGTTTTGAAAAATGGAAAGATGTCATCTCAGAGCTGTCAGCCTTAGAAAATAGCAAACTTGAAGCAAACACTAACCAGCCTCCATCTCTCACACCAGCAGAAATAAGCAGTAACAAGGGTGACCACAAAGGCACAGCTCCTAAGTCTAAGGAATCAAGTAACTCTGATTCTTTCTTCTTGGATGCCAGCAATAATTATAATGTAAACCACGAAAAAGGTGAAACTGCTGTGATTTTTCAAGATTTAATGGATCGCATTAATGAGAAATTAAAATCAATAGAAACCACAGATGTGGCAAACCTTGTAAAATTATCAAACAGTGATTATAATACAGATAATGATTTGAAATTGGGAGATTTAATAACATCTCTTTTGCATAATGCAAAAGCCAGTGATTATAGTTTTATGGAATTACTAAATCAACATGATAAAAAGGTAGAAAATAAAATCATCCAGACAAGATTTCGAAAGCGGCAACAAACCTTGTTTGCCATGCACAACTCTCCCGATTCACCCATAATCAGGAGGCAGACTTTACAGATAAAAAGGGAACTTGCTAGTTTAGATGGAAATTTTACAAGAAAAAGGTACACTGAAAAAAACTCAAGAAAACTGTTACACAATAATGAGATATGTTCATCAAATAATGAAGAACTCCATCATTGTCAAGATACTTCTTTGCAGAATTCCCCAAGTTTTTCAGATAAAAATCCTGTAAGAACTTTCTTTTCCCCTGATTATTCTGTGCAATCATTGCAAGAGCCTCTGCATAGTTTAGAAACTAACCTTGCTTGTGAGGAATTTTCACAAAACTTAAAAACAACTTTACCTGGAAAAAGGAGCATAGGAAAATCACAAGAGAAATCTAGAACTGGAAGAAAAACTTTGCAAAATAAAAGTGAGAATCCAAAATTAGAGAACACTCCAACACCTTTGAGAAATGGTTCTTCTGAACCTCTGAGCAGAACTAAAAGAAACATTGTGCCTCCGGGGTGGTATTCTATATATGTAACAAATAATTATGTTTCTAAAAAATCCCTGAAGGCCAAAAGAGTATCAGAATCTAGACAAAGTAAAGATCCAGTAAAAAATATTCACATCGAAAGCTTACAAAATATAGACCTAAACAAAATTGCAATGAATTCCAATTTGCAAGTTCTTGTGGAGCGTTTGGAAGATACAATAAATATGGCCCATGGATCTTGGAATAATCCACCATTATTAGAAGGATTTAAAGCACCCAAGAAATTGATAGACGATGATAAAGACAAGCAAGCTTCAAGAAATATGACTGTTAGTTTAAGTAGAATGATACACAAAGAACAGAGCTTGTCCAAATCTGTACTAGCTTCTAGCAATATTATGGAAAATCACCAGATGCCTTCAATGGGTGTGAATAACAAACAAATGGATAATCTGAAACAGTCATCTGTTTTAGAATCAGGTAATGTGAGTTCCAGTGTGGAAAGTATACCAATAAAATGTGCAAGTGTTGAAAGTTTTCCTTTTTCTAACTATTCTAGCCCTATTAAACTCATGTTTTTATCTGAAATTAAAAGTAGTGAAGGAGTCAAATACACTTTAACTTCAGTTGGTACTTCAGGATGGAATACTGATCTTCCTCTTGAAAAATGTTCAACCCATCACATAATTGGAAGAAAAACAGAAGTGAGTGAGGTTAGACCAAATGTCAACTTTGAACGCTGTGATTCTAGTCAGGATACTGATACTCCTCAAAGAGAATTAAACAAGTGTAGTTGTGCAACAGAAACTTCAGAGTCATCTGCAGTGTTTGCAGATGGTT
The DNA here is from genome assembly GCF_031878675.1 of Megascapheus bottae. Taxonomy (NCBI): domain Eukaryota; kingdom Metazoa; phylum Chordata; class Mammalia; order Rodentia; family Geomyidae; genus Megascapheus; species Megascapheus bottae. The sequence continues at coordinate 51,902,370 of NC_143521.1, forward strand.
TAAATGATGATAAGTCACAGGAGGAACTTAAGGAAAATTCAAGTAGTGCTGTTGATTCATCTTTTAAACGGAAACCAGGCAGACCTAAAAAGATAGGTCCCCAAATTGTGAAACAGATTAAACGGCCGATTGGAAGACCACCAAAAGCAAAACCTGATCAAAAAGATGTCACCATTTGCCAGAATGAGTCCTTTAATGCTGGAATTAAAAGCCCAGAATCTCTGTTAACAGAAGTACAACAAGGTGTTTATAGAAACACTATTACAGTAACTGTTATTTATGGAAGATCAAGAAGAACTAAAAGGCATGTTTCTGAAGGAAGTATAAATATTAACAATATTATGGCTTTGAGCAATAATGTTTCTGATTTTCCCCTTGTCTCTGATAGTCTCAGAAATATGAAAGGGTACAAAATGGACTCTGATGGAGGAGCAAGTGCTATGTCTGGCTTTACCACTGAAAGTGAGACCTTAGAGTCTGACTTTGAATATGTTAGACCTATCAAGGACAAACCTGTAATACCCCAGACTTCCAAGATCCTTATTAGACCAAATCAGAAGCCTCTAGCAATAATTAGGAAGCCTGGTAGACCTGCAAAAGTAAAAATCTCGGGCATATCTGTGACTATTAGTAGAATTTCACCTCAGGAAAGAGAAGTGAGTATTAGCAGCTGCTTACCTCCTTTAGAGCAGGAGAGTATGTTAGAGAAATATCTGCCTGAAGAAAAGCATGACCAGCATTGCGGTAAGGTGGATAAAACAAGGCACACAGACGTGGACACACATAAGAATGAATCCAAATGTCCAGCTAATGCAGTACCTGTGAGACATTCTGTTAGAGATAGAAAACCATCTCTGCATTTCTTACATTCATTAGCATCTTCTAGGTCACTTATCTATAGAAATACTCTGCTTCGTAAATCATATAAACTCCACTTGCAGAAAGGCAAAAGGCAGAAGAAAAAACATAGGCAGTCAAGGATAAAAATAGCTTCCAAAGATACTCCAGGAGCTAGATGTTCAAGGACTGCAAGGAGGTGTTTGGAAGATAACAAATTAGTACCTGTTTCTGAAGTTTCTTTGGACCCTATAATTTCATCAAACTCTTTACTCCGATGGTGGGCCACTTCCACTTCAAATGACTCTTTATTAGAAGAATTAAATAATAGATTTGAGCAAATAACAAATGCGTGGGTGCAAGTGAATGGAGATGAAGCTGGCAACGTAGCTCACAAAACAGGATACATTGAAAAGAATCATTTCAAAATAGCTAACCCTTTGGAAACTTGTCTATTAGAACTTGAAGTTTCACCTGTAAAAATGCTTTTTCAGAAAAAGTATGATTTGAATGAACTTTGTACATGGTTTATGCAAACAACAGAAACACAGTCACTTTCACTAGTTAGAAAGGCAAATGCCCGAAACCCTTTGGAAGTAATAAATACAAAGGGAATCAAATTAGGGACCAAATACTGTGATTTTAATAACAGCCCCTTCAGGAAGCACTTTAAAAAATTTGCTCTCTCTTCTCCTTCAAAAGCAGTGGGGAAGTTACATATACTGCATAAAATGGTTAGCTCTCCACTTTTAAATATCAAAAGTAATTTAACACTGACTAGATTGAAAAGGACTGAGTTTAAAAGGTTGCGCCATGAAAGATGGAGACGAGAGGGAAAAGCACACAACCATGAAATGGCTGATTGGAATTCTAGAAGGAGAAACTTCAGATTTTCCTGCCAGAGCCAGTTTTTGGATAAAACTAGACGGAGAACAAATGCTGGTGTTGTACTTTGTAGAAAACGCACAGTAGATAGCGGATGTAGCAAGGATAACTTTTTGCAAGACATGGCAGCAGTGCCTGACTCTAAAACACATGCTAGTTTAGAGAACAAACTTAAGTCTGAAGCAAAAGAGAAAGGAGTAAGTGCCAACCAGAAAGATTTTGTATGTCCCAATAATTGGAGATCAAAAACCTTACGAGACTGTAGAATATTTTTGAGGAAGATCAACTGCCTTGAACATAAAAATACTTTTAAGCTAAATACAGTCATTTGCTCTCCAGAATCTGTTGACAGTGAAAGTAGTCATCAGACACATACAGAAAAATCACAGCGCTTTACCCTAAGATCTCATTCTGCCAGGCAAAATTCTCAAACTAAAGAAATAGCAAATGCTCAAGGAAGTAAGCCTTCAGCTGATAAAGTTGTGGATGAACTTGGCAGTAATCTATTAAGTAACTGTGCTAACCTTGATGGGAAGCCTTCTGAAAGTTCAGAAGTGCTTAGCAAATTGAACAAAAGAAAAAGACCACCATGGAAGACCCCAGAAATGTCAACAAAAAGACATAAACGGCAGTCTTGCAACAGTGGACAAATGGTAAATTATATTTCAAAATCCCAAGTAGGTAAGTTTTTCTCTACTTAATTGTAAAGTTTCATTGTAGGTGCCTTGAGTAAAGTAGAAAAAGAAAAATAACAGTTGGTTCAGTTTTAATTTATTGTTAAAATATTTGGACAATCTAATTTCTTGGCACCTAGTATGAAACTCACGAAATTAGGTGCTGTTAATTTTATCAGCCAATGTACTCCTCCACCTCTTAATATGTCTACGATTTTGAACACATAAAAATATAGTAGAGATACAGAAAGCTTCTTTAAAATATATCATGAATGTAAATGTTATAGTTCCTGCTTTTCCAGTTAATAGATCTAATATAAAATCAGGAAGCAGTTTGACTGATAAAAATGATTATGTACTAAAAAATTTACTACACTACAGGCTAATATATTTTTTTCTCAATAAATAACAACTGTGAGAATCCCATACGAAGAAGTCTGTCTGAACAGAATAGTAACTCTATTACATCATGATACTAGGATACCAGTCTGCTCCCCCACCAAATTGTTGATGTCATTTGGTTTGCTTTTGGAACTTACTCCAAAACTGCTTATTTAAACACAGAGAAACAAGATTTCTCAGTAAACAACCAGAATTGTAGAATAGTCTTTTTTTCCATATCAAATGCTAATTTCATTTTTACAGACATGAAGGTGAAAATATCTTTTTATAACAAAGCAAGAGAGAGTTGAGTTTGGAATTCTTTATCCAATACTTATGTGCCTCATTAGGTCATACTGACATGTCATCGGCCCCAGCATGACTGTTACCTGACAGAATCTGGAAGTATATGGCATGAACGTGGCGGGAGCCAATGTAGCCACTTCCTTCACTGCTCATTTAATGGGTCCTGACAGCACAGGAGATTTACACAGAGTGCTTCCTCTGATTACTCCTTTGACCTTAGTGCCAGGATGCATTTGGAAATGTAAGGGCATTTATCATAAGGATTCATTCTCTTACATTGTATACCCTAGGATATATTTTGGGGAGGTTGGTGTTAGCTTTTGTTACCCATTTTCCCCGCCTTTGGTGGTACTAGTGTTTGAACTCAAGGCCTTACGCTTGATGGACAAACATTTACCACTTGAGCCACACTTGCAGCCCCGCTCCTCTTTTTTCTTTCTTCCTTTCCTTTTTTTTTTCTGGCTTATTTCTGAGATAGTGTCCCACTAACATTTTTTTACTCCTGGCCTCAAACTCTGATCCCCCACATCCAAATAGCTGGGATTACAGCTCTGAGCCGCCATGTCCAGTGCTAACTTTCTAAAAATGTACCTAAAAGCTAAAGAAAGTTTTATATTAAAATATTTAAAGCAGTAATTAAATTCTATAACTTTACTAGGTCAATTACTTTATAATCCCTGAAAACCCCAATTCGTTAACCAAATAATTTCAAAATACCTGATCAATAATAATCATATCATGATCAAAATTTCAAATATCTAACATGAAATGATTAAAACTTTGAGGGAGGTCAAAGTAGAATGTGTATTATGAAAGATTAGTAAAACCAGAAATAACCTTTGTTTATGTAATAGATAATTGAAAACATCATTCACTGAGGAATGAAAAGGTTAAAAACCTGACAGTAATATTTTTCAAATCATACAATTTACCCCCAAAACATACACATGCATTTTATGATGAATAAAATGTAAAGTTTCATTTTTAATTCTCTGTACCATCCTCATTTCATGTGGTTACAGTTTACCAAAGGTAATTTGCATTAATTCATTTTACAACAGAACCGTATTTTATCCTTTCAGCTTTTTAACCATTGTATTTTCCTAAGAACCAAATATAAGGTTAATTGTACTGTGATTTCTTACCACTAAATATAAGATCATCCTAAAAAAGAAAGATGAAAGAGGTCTATTCATTTTTTTCAAATTAGTGATACAATCCTGTTAGAGCATTGAAAAAAAAAAAAAAAGGTTAGCCTCTATGAAGATGCTTTCCCTCTTTGTCATTTTTTAAATTACTAGTACTATTTCCTGTTCTGCTTAAACTATTATTTATCTTCTACTGATAACTTTCCTTCTTTGTTTTTTAACATTTTTTTAATCAATGAGGACATTATTATACAAATGTATTTATAGTTTAATATTTGTTTTTATCTGGCTTTTGCGTGTTTTCTTCCAATGTTTTGATTTTTTTTTTCTTTTTCTTTCTCATTTTTCTCATTTTTCTTTTTTCTGTTTAGGAAATAACACTAAAACTCATGATTATGTGTGCTTTTCTTCTTCATAGACTAGTACTTGAAGACTTGAGAGACTTAATAGGACTTTTCTAGAATAAGTTGTATGACAATACATATAAAAATTTTGAAATATTTGTATTAGAAGTATTATTTCTATTGTGAATGTGTTTTGTACATTTTGATGTTAATTTTACAAATACAGTTTAATACAGATGGGTTTTAAAGTTTTATATTTTACCATATTTGAACTGCTTTGCATTAAGTATACATACAGAAACAGGAAGAGATTCTCCTATAGTATAATGCATGCCTATCGTTTAAACTGACGAGGTTCCCTTTCCATCTAAGTAAGAAAACAGGATCTTCAATATTTATTTATTCAATAAATAGAATGTGTTGTATGTCTCAAGGAGGATATTATGTGTCTTAGGGAATCAAAAGAACCAAAGTCATGGTGTTTGCACATGTACAATTGCCATCTCCTGAGGGCTAGAAAGATTAATAGTGTTGTGACCAGAAAGAGGAGATGTGTAGGAGAATGTAGGGAGAAGCCTGAGCCCAAATTTGTCACCTATAAGCCGAGACTTGAAGGATGTCCAAACATTAGAACTTAGCACAGGAGGGTGTCAAAAACCGCACATTGTGAAAAAAAACAGGGGCAATAAAAGAAAGATTTATTGGAACACTTGAGTAATTTAGCTGAGACATAAAATAGGAATCATGGATCATGAATTTGGAAGGTTGCAATGGGAAAATGATAACAGATAAAGCTACTAAAGAAAGCATAGAACAACTTGTGAGGAGACATTATCGGAGAAGAAAAAAGCTTAAATCTGAATATAGCTGTAAGTAATGGATTGAAGGGGTTCGATAGAACCCTGTGAAGCATGCCAGTCAGTTCTTAGACTGTGGGAGAAGTAAAAGACAGCGTGTGGGTTTTGCCTTGAACATGGTGGGAGATCAATAGTTAGTGACATACACCCAAGGACTTTAGTTTGAGATATCCAGTCTAATATCCAGGAAAAGATGTTTAGGGAGCTGTTAGGTCACATGTCTGTTGCTCAGAAATGAGATCTGAGTGGGGTAGAGTTTGAGTCAGCAAATGAAGTCGTAAAGAGTGGAAGAGATTGGCTTAGTGTAAGACTGAAAGACCTTAGGATCACAGGTCCCCAACAACAAAAAAAAGTACACAAAAAGGGACTGTTGATAGTAGTCCAAAAGCAATAGGGTTGGCCTCAGTGGCAAGCACGCACATACTATAATCACAGCTGCAAGAGGCCAGCCCAAACAAAAGTTAACAAGACTCTGTCATGAAAATAAAGCCGGCAGGGCCAGGAGTTTAGCCTAGTGGTAGAGTGTTTGCCTAGCAAGCACGAAAACCCAGGTTCAATTCCTCGGTACCACATACGCAGAAAAAAGCCGGAAATGGTGCTGAGGCTCAAGTGGTAGAGCTCTAGCCTTGAGAAAGTCCAAGGATAGTGCTCAGGCCCTGAGCTCAAGCCCAGAACTGGCAAAAAAAAAAAAGAAAAGAAAGCCAGTGCCAGTGGCTCACGCCTGTAAACCTAGCTACACAGGAGGCTGAGGATCATGGTTCCAAGCCAGCCTGGGCACTAAAGTCCATGAGCCTCATATTTCCAGTTAACCACCACAAAACCAGAAGTAGCTCTGTGGCTCAAGTGGTAGAGCTGAGCTCAAGAGCTCAAGGAGCACCCAGGCCCAGAGTTCATGCCCCACTACTGGCAAAAAAAATTAAGGGCTGGGAATGTGGCTTAGTGCTTCCATAGCATGTATGAAGCCCTGGGTTTGATTCTTCCATACCACAGAAAAAGCCAGAGGTGGTGCTGTGGCTCAAGTGGTAGAGACTAGCCTTGAGCAAAAAGAATCTGGGACAGTGCTAAGGCCATGAGTTCACCAAGCCCCAGGACTGGTAAAAAAAATAAATAAAATAATAATGATAAGCATGGTGGTGCATGCCTTTGTCTTCAGCTACTTGTGAGATAAAAGAGGGTCAGTCAATAAAAATAATTTTTTTAAAAAAGAGGATCATAGTCTGAAACCAGTCCCAACATAGAACAGAAACCAATATGTGAAAAACAACCTAAAATAACAGTATTGGTGAGTACGGCTTAAGTGATAACTTGCTTACCTATTAAATCTCAGAACTGTGGGGGAGAAAAAAGAGGAGGGGGAGCGGGTGAAGGAAAGCTGAAGTAAGGTAAAGAGACATGTGTTTTAAGAAAAGACAATAGTACCCTGATAATAAAACATCTATTAAGATGAGCCCTGAAATTATTTCAGAGGTTGGTTACCTTACCAATTCAGAAGAAGAGAATGGAAGTCTAATGCTAAAGGAACTGAGGAAAAATAAGGAGAGGGGAGATTAAGCTAGGGTTGAAGGCATGTTTTCAAATTTGTTCAGATGTCAGTGAGAAGCTAGTGAAAAACCAAAGGAGGACTAGACTACAGTGAGATGACAAGTGGTAAATGTGAAGTGCATCCCGAGTTGACTAATTAGAGGGCTTGGAGTTCGTTGTTGTAGCCAGAAGGTTCATTTGTCTCACAATAAAATAATGTGAACATCTTGTGCTCCCATTATTTTACAAGTCAGTACTTACGGGCAGATTGTTGAGATATTATTACATTTTCTGTGAGTTAAGACATAATCTAGGAGTGATATTTAGGATTGGCTACTGGGAAAGGTTTGAAATAGTTGTCTAAAGAAATATAAGATTCTTAAGAATATATATATATATATATATATATATATGATTTTGAGTTGGGGGCCTGGTTCATTTGGCAAACAGAAGGCACTGAGTTCAAATCCAGTATCACCACTATGTAAAAGAAAAAAACAAGTATCAGATTGAGATTGAATCTGAGTATCTGCTTGGTTTTATTACTGTTGCCATGTAGACTGGAGAAAGGAGGAAACTTGGATGCAATGGTGGTTGGGTTTTCCATATGGGTAGAGAAGGACAGACATCAAGAATGGATCCACTTCACTTTGTGCTGACCAGTAAGGAGCTGTCTGATCAGAGTTGAGTTTTATAGTAGTAGCACAAAATGTAGATTTGGGGTGGGGAACAGGAAATGAGGTCAATGAAGGGGCAGTTCCTGAAGAGTTTGAGGTGATACTGGCCTAAAATGGATCATAACTATTGAAAAGAATTCCAGTTTACTACACTTTCTTTACATATCCTGTGTTTTCAGTTTCTGAAACGAATAATTTGCATTTTTCTAACTGGTAAATGTCTTGGTGAACACGAATTGACTTTAGACACTGGGCTTGAAGTTACTGTAGACTAATAATATTCATCCTAAAATTTAAAATTAATATAAACATTTAGAATTCAGGTGGCACTTTGACACCAAGTTGGACTCTGAAGTGACTGAAAGTGTTCAGTTCATCATTGTTTACTGTTGGGTCTTTAGTCTTCAGAAATGACAGACTGTCTCTCACCTGGAATCCTGGCTATTCAGGAGGCTAAGATCTGCAGATTGCAATTCGATGACTCCCATCTCCAGTTACCTAGCAAAAAGCCCAAAGTGGAACTGTGGCTCAAGTGGTAGAGCTCTAGCCTTGAGCACAAGAGCTCAGTCACAGCACCCCTGGCCCAAATTCAAGCCTTACAACTGAAAAAAAAAGAAAAAAAAAGGCATTTCCAGATGTTTTACAGTCACCTTAGTCTAGATTGCTACACAAATTTACCAGATATGGACTCCAAGGAGCACTAGCCCTTGTCCTTGTGTTTCCCAGGGTTCTTTTCCTCTTTTCCCAGGGTTCCTGATGTCCAGAAAACATTTGAAATGACCAATTATCCCTCTTATTTCTCACTGAGTCATCATAGCCCACTAGCATATTTTGCATTGGGCATAATTTGCATAGTTAGCATGAATTACATTTCCCAAACTTTTTATGTATCATAATTCTTGGGGAAGGTGATAGTTTCCTGATAGACTTTCTCTTTTATCGTGTTATTTCCAGAAGATACAACTATAAAGTTAATTCTGATACTAGATTTGATGATGTTTGTTGCACATAAAGAAGTCAAAAGTTTGCCAGGTACTGTGGCTCATGCCTGTAATCCTAGGTACTCAGGAGGCTGAAATCTTGAGGATCATGGTTCAAAGCCAGCCCAGGCCCTAAAGACCATGAGACTCTTATCTCTTAACCAGAAAACCAGAAGTGGCAATGTGGCTCAAGTGGTAGAGCACTTGCCTTGAGCTCAGGGACAGTGCCCAGGCCCAGAGTTCAAACCTAAGGCTGACCAAAAAAAAAAAAAGTATAAGGGCTTTTAATATTCCTCTTTAGAGGTTGTAATTAGTACTGCTAAACCAAGTGATCACACTGATCATTTTGTTTATCCATATAAAAATGTTTCATGCTAATAAAAGGAATGCTATGGTAGCTACACTTAGTTCTATTGCACATTAAAATGATGAAAAATATTTGAATTTTGGAAAATGCAAGATCAGTCTCTATACACACACACACACACACACACACACACACACGCGCGCGCGCGCGTATGGATGCATAGTCTTAAGTCAGAACTGGACTGTGAAGATTGGTAAAATTCAACTTATTGGTATGAATTTTGTTTGGGCTTTCTATTTCTGAACCTTAAAAACCCCAGACCTAGTTCTATGCAACCTGAGAAATTCACTCATTTGCTACTTTTATTTCTGTGCTATATCATAAGAAGTTAAATTTGAGTCATATGTCTACATTTTTTCTAGTACATTCAGATACATTGTCTACTATGTATGGTAGTATACATCTTGAAGCCAGGAATCTCACTGACTGTTGGTCCATCCTGGCCTTGGTCCATGATTATTCTGACCTCTGCCTCCCAAGTAGCATGAGCCTTCTCACCTCACCATCGTTGGGGTTAAGTCAAATTCTTTACGTTTTCCATATATTGTACCTCTTATTTGGTAACCTTTTCCTCTTGCCTTCTTTTGAATCAGAATGTATTTTATATTCATTCTCTTCATTAACCTTTAAAAACTAGTGTCTGAAGCCAGCCAGGTACCAGTGACTCACGCCTGTTATCCCAACTACTCTGGAAGCTAAGATCTGAGAATCATGATTCAAAGCCAGCCCAGGGAAGAAAGTCCATGAGACTCTTCAGTTCACCGCCCAAAACAAAACAAAACGAGAAGTGGAGCTGTGGCTCAAGTGGTAGAGCATTAGCCTTGAGCAAAAAAACCTCAAGCCCTAGGACCAGCACACACACACACACACACACACACACACCTGCAAAACAAAAGAAAGCTTCAAACTCATCTTTTAGGAATGCCAACATTTATCATCTAGTTAGAAACAGGTCAGCTTGCAATGGAAAAGTCAAAGAAAAGTCAATAATGTATCTGGTCTCAGAAGCTAAAAGATGTATTTCAAGAAGGTAGCTTATTCTGTTCAGGCTACCACAAGAAATACCACAGACCACAGAAATCACAGTGCTGGGGGTTGGACCCACATCAAGGCCAAGCAGAGTTCCACTTCTGGTGAGGGTTTTCTTCCTGGCTTGGAAAGCAGCAGAGGTCTTGCTGTGTCTCACGTGGCCAAAAAGACTGGTATCCTCCCCTTCCTCCCCCTTCCTCCCCCTTTCTCCTCCCCTTCCTCCCCCTTTCTCCTCCCCTTCCTCCCCCTTTCTCCTTCCCTTCTTCCTCCTGCCATTGGATTACTGTTCCATCTTCATGACTCGAATTAAAGATCATAGTGATGGCTTTAGTAGGTTCTGTTGTCATGTAGTGAAAGTATGAGAAGCCATAGTGGATTCCTGAAAGTGAAGTCAGAAGGAAATGGCAACAGCAAGTATAAATGATTATTCATTAACATGTTTTGGTTCTAAAAGGGTTAAAAAGGCAAATGAAAGATTAAGTGTTGGGGGTTGAGGTCTTATACTGACTTAAAGATGTTCTGTATATGGCCCAATAATACCAGACTAAAAACAAAGCTCATAAGTTTTGGATTTAGAGAGACTTGTTATATAGTCAAGGCTTAGCCTAAAACAATTCTGCCTGTATAAAAGTATACAGTACCATGCCAGCTCCAACATGCATCATTCAGCCTTTACTCCTGAGCCCGTGACAGGGAAGGGGGTGGAGGAAGCGTAGTGTTTATTTGGGGTGTGCTTTTCTTCTTTTTTCTTAGTGCTGGAGCCAGGGCCTGAGCACTGTCCTTGGGCTTTCTCAAGGCCAGAACTCTACCCTTTAAGCCACAGCACCACTTCCAGCTTTTTCTATGTATATGGTTACCAAAATGTGGAACTCAAGTCTTCCTGCATGCTAGGCAAGGACTCTGCCAACTTGCTAAGTACTCTTCATATTAAAAATAATATGATTCTCACTTGTTATCAAGGTAGCAGAATAATGTTTGTACATTTACTGAGTATTTGTATGTCATTACCAAATGCTTAGGGCATGCTGTAGTGTGTTGCACTGATACGCAAAACCATTGAGAAATGAAGGGCCAACTCTGTTGTCCTCTGTCACACTGCCACCAGCCACTTCACAGCTGCACAGCAACACAAACTGCTCATTGATTTCTGGACATGATATTTTTTACCCTTGGCCTGACTATAATTTTTCTTTTCAGAAATTCAGGTAGATACCACATTTCTCAGCAGAAAGCTAGTCTTTCTGTTCTGGCTGTCATGTGAATACCTGGCTGTGTGGTTTGATACACCCTCCCTATCGTACACCAGGATGTCACACACTAGCATGTCTGTCTGGGGATCCTTTTTAAATTAATTTTTAAATATACTTTTTATGAGACTGGTTGGAGTGAATTGCAAATGTGGGACTGTTATCATTCGTTTTGTGTTTCTATAACAAAATACCCAACATTGGATAATCTATAAAGAAGAAGGTATTTAGCTCATAGTTGTGGAGGTCCAGCCCAAGATGCTTCCATGGGTTTGTAAAGGAGACTTTGAGCTAGTCAGCATCTCTAGTAGGGGCATGCACAACACATGCACACGACATACATGAGAGAGGGGAGCCAGCTTGTTTAGATTTGTAACAACCTACTCCAGAAGATCATCATCAATCCCTTCAAGACAGTGATTAGGACCAAATCTCCGTCTCTTTCCCTCTCCCACACATACACACATTAGGCTATGTATTCTTGTAACTATAAAGGGGATTACAGAGGAGTGCCAGTTCCTTAAGTCAGGTAATGACATTTCTTTTTGAACAGTGTCACCTCTTCCCTTATTTTCTCCCAGTTTATCCCTCCACACTGATTCCCTTCCCAACAAGTTATATTGTTCATTTTCAGCCTAGTGTTTAGTATCAATGCTATATTTGTTTACCCTTTGTCCCTCCATTTTGGTGCTCCCCTTTACCTTCCCCAAAACAGATCAACTTACACACAAAAGTGTGGCCAAGGAAGTGGGGGAGCAAAATAACAAAAACCTCTGGTTCCAATTTCATGAAGTTCGTTTGGATAAACATTATTGCATAGAGCCATTGAGGCTGTCTCTTAAAGGTCCCACTTTGAGGACCTTTAAGGATTGTTTAAGGATTAAACCATCACAAGGGTTACACACCAAGAGTATGAACTTCAGTCCTGCTCTTAACCATCGTGTTTTCCTGCTCTACTCACCATGATCCTCAGTCTTATCACAATAACAATCAGAGATGCTTTTGAGTTTGTCAGGGTCCTACCAGTGGAAAAATTTCCTGAAGATTAAAAAAGAACTCCAGGGACCAGGAGTGGGGCCTAGTGGCAGAGGGCTTGCCTAGCATGCACAAAGGCCTGGTTCAATTCCTCAGTACCACACACATGGAAAAAGCCAAAAGTGGTGCTGTGGCTCATGTGGTAGAGTGCTAACCTTGAGGAAAACGCAAGAATAGTGCTGAGGCCCTGAGTTCAAGCCCCAGGACTGGTAAAACAAAACATAAAATCTTGGATAGTTTTTTTAACAAGAGAAAAGATTTAGACCTTATGGTCACCCTGGCAGAACATATCTATCTAGATCTTATGGCTTTTACATTTGACCCCTACTGTCACTAATCCTAGAAATTGAAAATGAACTACTGTATTATTGGTCTACACAAATTATGCCATTTTCTTATCTACAAGGACATTGCAGAAACAGCATACATATATCTGTCATTTCTAGTAATTTCTGGACTACTTGTAATAACATCAAGTCACTTTCATTAACCATGTATCCAGTTAGTGACACAAAGGCTTTATTTTGCATATTCTCTATACTTCACATGAAGTTATTTAATTATCATGCTAACTGTAAGCAGCAGCGTCCATTATGTTTACTCTCTAGTTAAAGTGACCCCTCAAAAGATGAAGGAACATGTATTGGATTGAATTGAGGATCAGAACCTATGTCCTATAAATCCTTCCCATACCCCAATTTACTAAAACCTTCATCAAATCAATGTTTATTCCACCACTTGAATTCATCTTTCCCTTCTTTGCAATTCTTTTGTATGCATATGTTTTCATATTTATTCCTCGCAGAAATCTATAACATACAATCACAAGTATTATTTACCCATTTTACAGATGAGGAACTTATTGTAGGTCAGATAAAGTCAGTAACTTGAATAAATTAACAAGTTCCAGCCATGTCTCTTCATCTCTTTCTGGAACCCAAGAACCACCACAATCATGGTAAATCACAAAAAAAAAGGCCTTTTTATTTTGAGAGCATTCAATTTTATAACTTCATGCTAAATCAAAAAGATGGCAGTAGTATACTTACCTACTTCATGAAATTTCATGTACCTTTAACAACCTTGTATCTAGATAGACTTACAGAGGTATTACAGAACTGGAACAGGTATTCACTCAGTAAATTGCCATTGTGAAACTTTTCATCAGATAATAACCATTTCCAGAAGAAAGGAAACTACTCATATGGAATTTGGAGAAATTGTTGCGTTCCAATTTGATGGTTTCATTTACATTATAGTAACCATGTAAATTTCAAATCCTGTGTCTCAGTCGGTATTATCTGTGCATACAAGCAACTTACCTCTCCCTTTGAAAAGATGACCTGCTGTCCCCTGAAACTTGACCTCGAGAACACTCTGGCAGTTCTCAAGAATATGTCAGGTTATGCTTTCACTTTTTTATTTTTGGTTCCAAGGAATTGAAGGGTAAAAATAGCTGAAGCTTCATGTACTAAGCATGGCTGCCCTGGAGAGGGTGTGGCTGGTACACTTTGAGATTCTTTGTAAAGCCTGTAGAACAGCCACATCTCCAACATCTCACTTATAAAGAGAACCTGAAGAAATTAATAGTGGATATCAAGAACAGAATCGTGGTAGAATTCAACCCAAGAGTTCAGTCTGCAGAATGGGGTAGTTGATGGCAGATGAGAGCTCCATTCTTTAGTTGTATGGCTTGGGTAAGTCACTTTAGAGATAATCTGACAATGCCATGTAGTAATTTATGTTTTGCTAGTCCCAGGACTGAACTCAGGACCAGAGTTTTGGCTCTGAGCATTTTTGCTCAAGGTGAGCACTCTACCTCTTGAGTGAGCCACAGTGCCACTTCTGACTTTTTGATGGTTAATTTAGAGATAAAGAGCCTCACAGACTTTCCTGCCCAGAATGGCTTCAAACCGCAGTCCTCAGATCTCACCCTCCTGAGCAGATAGCTAGGAGGTGAGCCTGGCAGTGTCTTTTATAATAAAATGACACTTTTAGACCTGTTGAATCACACCAAAATTGATTCCACCAAGTTGTTAGCTGACAACTATGTGACAGAGAGGAACTCCTACACATCTCTGTGTACATGGAAAACAGGCCTAAATTCTTAGAACTAGGCTTTTTTTTCCTCAAATTTAGAACTACAATGATCATTGACATTTCCATTCAGATGGTAGAAGTGAATGCTCAGGATTCATGCAATTAGCGAAATATTTTCAGTACTTTGATGTGTCCTGGCCATTTCAGTCTCTGTCCTCGTTACTTGTCTACCCATCAAGCTCCCTGCTTTGGTAAATAGATGAACCCTAACTTAAAAGTATTTGTTCTCTAGCTTCTTCTCCCTTCACCAAAATAGGCAAGATTGAACAAAATTTGCACTTGTACCTAACAGCTTAAAGGTTTCAAAGCACTCTAAGTGGCTTCCTTGGGCCATCACAATCATATAAGGTAAGCAGGAAAAGTATCTCTACACTTTTTCCCACAGATGAAAATGAGGCTGAGTGATATTTAGACTACTGTCTGATGTCAGGGACTGACTGTCAATGTCATCAGAATGTGAACCCAGGTCTTTACCATTTCCCCAGCTCTTCATCTTCAAGTACCACTCACACTATTGCTAGTCACCTGAGTCCAAGAAATAGATAAATCCACTTTGTCTTACAACTTAAATACTACTGTTATAGGGGTCCTAATTATGATATAAAAAAACACCGAAGTCATGAAAGAAAAGACTGTTCAAACATGGTAACAAAAAAATTAGGAATGGACTCATTACCAGATCATCATTAGCAGATAAACAGGTATTGGAGTAGGACTGTGAATCACTTGCACAAAGGATTTGTTGTCACAGCTAATTATCAACAAGAGTAACAAACTGACAGAACAAGCAATAGGACAAGGGTTGTTGCTATGCATGAAATGTGCTTAATATCCTCTTAAGAGGAATACAAATTAAAACACCACTTTTTTCTTTTTGCTCAAGGCTAGTGTTCTGCCACGTGAGCCATAGCACCACTACTGGCTATTTCTGAGTATGTGGAACCGAGGAATCCTCACTAACAGCAGCATCTATCGTCCTGACTTTTTTTTTTTTTTTTTTTTTTTTTTGCCAGTCCTGGGGCTAGAACTCCCGGCCTGAGCCTGTCCTTGTGCTTTCTCAAGACTAGCACCACTAACAGCTTTTTCTATGTATGTGGTACCGAGGAGATGGAACCTGGGTCTTTGTGCATACCAGGCAAGCACTCTACCACTAGGCCAAACTGCTGGCCCTCTTTATTTTTATTTTTTGGCTGGTCCTGGGGCTTGAACTTCTTTGGCCCAAGGCTACCACCCTACCAGTTAAGCCACAGCACCACTTCCAGTGTTTTCTGAGTAGTTTATTGGAGGTAATCTCACAGACTTTCCTGCCCAGGCTGTCTTCAAACTACAATCCTCAAATTTCAGTCTTCTGAGTAGCCAGGATTATAGGTGTGAGCCACCAGTGCCTGACTCTACCTGTTGTTTTGTTTGCTCTTCATGGTCAACCATGGTCCAAAAATAGAAATGGAGAACTCCACAAGTAGGCACTTTGTATGTTTTAAATTACACACCACTGAGTAGCGGAGATAATTCTCAAACCATCCCACTTTGTCCTGCCCAGGCAGAAGCTATGAATATATGCCTAGTATAGACTGTCATCTCAATTATCAGACCAACTGTCACTGTTATCAATATACTGCCATATATCTTACTGTATGTAATTTATAAACTACCTATGTATGTCTGTAGAGAGTTCAGTGGTGTTTGTGGTATCAGGCACCCCCCCCCCCCGAAAAGAAAGGAACCTCCAAGTTTTGTTTACTCTCTGCTATCCTGCTCCTAGCTGTAAACTCTAAACCTTCTTAGACACATACAAAAGAAATAAGATGCCACTAATATTTTAAACAAAATTAAAACAACTGAGAAGACTGACAAAATACACTGAGATAATCACAGCACCTAATTTTGTGAGGCTATTGAAAGAATCAAGTATTCTTCAGAAGAGAACTGGTGGGCGGGGTAGACAAACAAAAAACACACCAAAAAAAATGGTAGATTAATCAGAGAACCAGGTTTCCAAAGGAATCCACATAAGGCTTAAGACACCCTGAAATAAAGCAATTTAATGTCTCTTACTATGTTAAAAAGCAAAACAAGACAAAAAAAAAAACTGCAAGCCAGGGGCCGTTGGCTCATGTATATAATACTAGCTATACCTCATGATGCTGAGATCTGAAGATAGCAGTTCAAAGCCAGCCTGGGACAGGAAATTCCATGAGACTTTATAGCCATTAAATTGCCCAAAAAGCCAGAAGGGGACCTGTTTTTCAAGTGAGCCCAGGCCCTGAGTTCAAGCCCTACTTTGGGGGTGAGGGAGGGGACTACAAAGTTTACTTCTGGCTGTAATGTCCAAATACCTCTAATCCCAGCCTTCTGTGAGATATCCTTAGTATTCTATAGTATTCTATAGTAAATGTACATGAATTAAACACAACTCTGCATATTAATTAGAAATATTGGTTCTTAAACATAGTAAAACAATGTTTTATAACCATGATCTGTTGTGTTCTTTTTAAGACTCAAACTAGTGCTTAGCTACCAACTTTCATCTGGACTACCATATTTTTACAGTTGCTTGTACAACATAGCAAACTTTGCTTTAAAAAAATGCAAGTAATTGCCAGGCATTGTAATCCTCATACTTGTAATCCTGACTACTCTGGAGGCTCAGATCTAAGGATAGTGGTTTGAAGCCAGCCTGGGCAGGAAGTCTGTGAGACTCATTTCTCCAGTTGGCCACCAAACACCAGAAGTAGAGCTGTGGCTCAAGTGGCAGAGTGCTAATAAGCAAAAAAGCTTAGGAATAGCACCCTGGCCCTGAGTTCAAAGCCCAGTATTGCCACTAGAATTTTAAAAAGTAATACAAATATGAAGACTACCAATCTTTGTAGGAAGGAAAAAATCCTGCCTTATCTGAGTTTTACTAACTTGGGAAAAAAAAAAACCTTGATAACACTGGGCACCTCAGTCTAACAACTAATAAAGCATTTTCAAAATTCAGTATTTTTTACATGAATGAAAATACCTTTCCTAAGCCGGGTGCCAGTGGCTCATACCTTTAATCGCTGCTACTCAGGAGGCTGAGATCTGAGGATCGTGATTCGAAGCCAGCCTGGGCATGAAAGTCCATCAGACTTATCTCCAATTAACCACCAGAAAACTGGAAGTAGCACTGTGTCTCAAGTGTTACAGCACTAGCCTTGAGCTGAAGAGCTCAGGGACAGCACAGGCCCAGAGTTCAAGCCCCACAATGGACAAAGACAAAAATATGAACAAAAATCCATATTCTATATCTCCGTGACATCACCCATCAGGGAAAAATTTAGATGTTCCTTTCAGTCACATCTGTTTTAGCTTTTTATGTGAAAGTAATCTGAAGAGTAAGCTAACTTGTAGCTTGTCATTTTGTCTGTTATCTACTTACAAAAATTAAAGTCAAAGCAGTGAGAATGGCAACCAGAAGTGTTAAAACATGACCTAACAGGTTTGGCTTATTGCACAACATGAGTCATTTGACTGAGGTTTCCAGAAAGAATCAGAAAAAAAAAAAAAAATTACTGGAGCCCAGACATTGCGATTGTCCAGTCTTACCCAGTCACTTACACGTTTCTAGACAGATATTTCAGTTTCTTATTAGAGGAAAATTCACCTATGTACAGTTGAACAAAATTTAAGAGCTTACCATCTGTGCTTTACTAAGCATGGAAGTGTGTTCAGAGATGTGAGTTTAGAGTTTGGAGTCTGGTCTAGATAAGCAGAGTGGCATAGTCTTCCCAGAACACAGCATGTGTCTTAGGAAGTGGCACTGAAGAGACCTGATCAATCAAATCTAGATGCACATAAGCTAACAATTTCTCCATCAATATAAAAGTTCAGTGGCATAGAAACCCAGAGTGAGCATCCTGAGAGACCCACAGCTCTGGCACTAAGATGTTAGCCATAGATTGAACAGCTTGAAAATTCCACCATCCAGTCATTTCTGTACTAATGATTTATCCACCTCAGAGAGCTAGTAGAGCTGAAGTTATATCTCCAATTCCAGGCATGTTACAGTTAAGCCGTGACATATACACCTAACTCACAAAGGCTTAGAAGAATGTGTCCCTTACTGAACTGTGACATTCAAATGAAATAATGCATGCGGTTGTACTTAGGACATAGTAGGCACTCAACTGATATTCTCCCAGTTCTCATGCTGCTACACTCATGACAGAGTTGAATCCTGCCAGTAAGTTAAATCATGATCTGATGTAGACTAATACAGTTCCTCTAGGTTGTCCTGTTTCCTCCTGAGTAATATGGGATCAAACTCAAACTACCAGCTTATATGGTCTTCAGTACAGTAAGGATATAAAGAAACAAACACCACCACCAGAACAAAAACAACTCTTGTACTGTTAGGATGTTGAATGCCTTCCCTAATACTGATATTTTCTTTGACAAAGCTTGTAATTTATTTGCAATTGAATAAAGCTTAAATACATCACACTGTTTTTCTTTCCAGCATGCTACAAATGAAAGATGATGAGAAACTGAATGCATCTGATATGAATACAGCAAGTTGTTCTTTGAGCCCCATTAAGATGTGCCTTAATCATCCTATTGAATGGAATCTGAATTTAACAGCATCTCTAGCAAGCTGTACAGTTCATAACCAAAATCTCAAAAGTGAAGAAAAATAGATGGCTGTTCTTCTTGCACTATCCTTATTTTGTATGTCAAAATCCTTTCTGCTGAAGAATGAGCATTTTGTCAATTGATCTCGAAATATTTCTAGATCTGTGATTTGTCTTTATATTAAATCATTAGCATTAATCATGTTGATCATATCCTTTGTTGTTTTTGTTAACGTTTCACACAGGACCATTGTGAGATTTTTGCAGTACAGATTTTGATGCTTCTTTTTAATGGTATTTTGTGGATTTTTTTAATGCTCTAAATTTAAATATGTAATTGTCCCGTTTTATTTCTGTGCACAAAGTTTTAATATATACCACACGATGTAATTTAGAAAGTAGTATTTTAAAGATTTGTGGTGATGACCTGGCCTGTGGAAAGCTGCGTAACAGGTGGATACAACTACCTCGAAGCAAACTGGTAAAAGGAAAAGGCAAAGGTGTGATTTGAAGAGTATCTCTTACTGTTATATATGTACAGACGACTGGTCACAGTGTCTCATCAAAAGGCATGTTTCCATTCATAGAAAAGTTGAGCTCATCAGTTCTCTCTAGACTGTAAAAAAACAGTGGCACAATTGCATGCTTACACCTCAGCCAATTTGTGCCTCTTGGTAGACAAGGTACTGGTTTCTCTAACTTATGAATTCTGAATGAAAAATGTAATATGGATTTATGCCTACTGGTTCTATTGTACTTTAGCAATTTAAAGGATGTAATTTAGAAGCAGAATACTAATTTTAATAATGTAACACATTCCGCATTGACTACATGAGTGTGTCTAAAATTTGAATTTGAACAATGCTCAAGATGTGGTGCTTAAAGTTATTTTCCTTGTGCCAGAGAAAAGCAAGCTTTGGCATGGGAATTCCTTTCCTTTTGGATAGCCTTGCTATGTATAAATGGGATTTTAGTTTACTGTTTTAAAGACTTCCTAACAGCACATTTGATATAGCAGTTCCCCTTCAAAATTATTTTTTAAATGTCAAGAACTTAACAAAAGATGTAACTCATAAGGCCCTGGAAGAAGACAGCCATCAGAATGAAGGCTCATCATCTGGTTTTCATTTAATGACTCCATTACCCTGCCTTTTCTTTTGCTCAGTGAGCATTTTTGTGTGGTAATTTTGACTGAGTTCCCATCAAGCATATATATGTATATGACATAGCACCTTGTTTCTACAAATCAGCAATATTATCTTAGTTCCATCTTGAAACACCACCAGAATGAAATGTCTCTGATAAGCCTGAAGAAGCACAATTTCTAAAACAGATGTATTTTAGAACATCTCTTTTCTAAGTAACAGAAAAGGGGCCATTTATTAGGGAGAAGAAAAGATGGTCTACACTGGGGTTCTGCTGAAAGAAGGACTGATTTCACTCAATGCCAATTTCAAGACCATTCAGAAATGGACAGAGCAGAGTTTGTAAATTAGTATAGAAAGAGGATGTTCAGTCAGTAGCATTATCCATGGTAACAACAAAAAGTTATTTTTACTGTGTCAGAAACAGAAAGCACTTCCATGATTAACACACATGTGACTATCTCTATAAACCAGCTCCATTCACCTACAGAGATTCCCATATGGAAATGTAGGAGGTAGAAGACTTCCCATGCAGATAGTATCATCAAATATGCTCATAGCAGAGGAGTCACAAAATAGGGTTGGGAAAACAACTGTTTCCTCTGGATGAGAAGCAAACAGGGTAATGACCTAGCTCTTTTCTGTACAGTCTATGGCACTTTGCTTGTCTTTGACAAGTCAACTGTTAAGTATGTCCTAAGGTGTTCCCATTGGTCTTAGATCTGCTCCACCTAAACTTTCCAGAAGATACAAGTGACTAGCTACACATCCATAAGGCCATAATTTCATACCAATCACCGGAAGAGCTAATTTTGCAGTACTGAGGCTTGAACTCTGCCTAACCACTGTGAGGCAGGCCCTCTACCACTTGAGCCACGCCCCCTAGCCTCCCAGAAGACCTTATTTCAAAACAACCCCAGGCCCACCTCAGATTTTTGGTGAAACAAATCTGTGTGACTCATAAAGATGATCTTTGGCCACATCATGAGACTCTGGCTGTCCTGATGATGGGCTCATGTGTGCCATGCAAACGTCCTCAGAACAACATCGGGCTTTTTATGGTTTTTAAGCAAGAACAACTTTATTATATAGCAAAGAAATAAGCAGACTTTTAAATGGCTCAGGCTCCATCATCTCTGCTAATTTCCCTCTTCCTGGAGGAATTGTTCAAGATTAAGTTTACTTTTTTCCAGGGCAGCAGTTTTGGCTCTTCTGGGCAATCTCATCCTCATTTCTGATGCTGGTTCGGGTTCTGGAATGTCCTGCTCACTGAACAGATGGTGAAAATATACTACTTTAGACACAAGCTTTAACATAAGTTAATTTATTTTAAAAAACAAACAACTTTCTGTTGCTGAGATTCTAATCCCATTAACTGAACTTAAACCTAAAATCTCAAGCAATAACATGAGCAGATTGGCCTAGCTGAGTAAATTAGGGGACACCCACCTAACTTTCTATAAACTGTATGAAACGTGCCAGTAGACAAGGAAATGAACACCAAATTTCTACAATGAATCTTATAATTACCCAGGGCCATGATAGTTCTGACAGAAATTTTTGGAACTCAAATAGAAAAAAAAAATCTCTTAATTCTTGAAACTGTCAGTAAGATATTCCCAAAAAATGGCATTTTAATCAAGACATAATCTAAAAATAGTAGTGAAAGTACTACTACTACTACTAAATACAAATATGTAAGATAATCACAAAATTTCTGCTTTAAGTGTCTTGACAGTAAGTAGCTTTGATAGGTGTTATTTATCACACAACCATGAACACAAGATAGGCACAGCTATTGTATCAGCATGAAGGGAAAGAATTGAAACCAAGACTTTGCTAACTTGAGGTCAAAGGGAATCATACACACAGGTCATCAGGTCATGTGTGCAGAAATTGAGAACACAGTCAAGATGACTAATACTTACGATTATGCTGAATTCTAGGCAAAACGGTACAAGCCCTAAGAAGGCAAAGGCTCTTCAGAGAGGAACATTAGATTAGACTACTTTCCCAAGTCCTGGCTACTAACAGCTTTTGCTATCTTCTTTACTGAGTTTTCTCACCAAAAAGAAAATTATTTTTTTTTTACTTTATACTGAAAAAAAATGACACAAGCAACAAAGAAGAGGAAACTTCTTTACATATGTGAATTTTGTCACTCACCTTTCAGAGTCGGCCTCAGCAGTCTGGCGTCTTCTGTTTGTTCTAGCTGATGCTGTCACTTTTCTCCGACCTTAAAGACAGTAGAACTTATGGTCTAACTTGACTGTTCAACATTCCTAGACAAGGTGTCTACGCTATCCAACTGCTTTATTTTCAATATAAACCTCCTATTCAACACAAATCAGCTATGGTGGATTCCAAAATGCCACAGAAAACTCAAGCAAGATCAAAATGTAAGTTAATTTCTTTTCTTAGTTGAGCTGAGCTGCTTAGGAAATCCTATACACACAGAGGCAAATTTTAGCTCAATGTGGAACAAAAAAAAGCATATAAAACCAGCTTGAACAGATGTCTCAGCCAGGCATGGTAGTATATACCTGGAATCCCAGCATCTGGACAAATGAGGCCGATCTACTCAGGGAGACACTCTCTCAAAACAGCCAACCACAAAAACCAAATAAACTTCACTGTTACAGCTGTAACTGTGAAACATAGCACAGGCAGGACTCATGGAAAGATCTGGTCCCCGAATAGGTCTAAGAGTAGAACTCTATTTTTGTTTCATTTAGTTTTCCTGAAGTAGTCTTGCAAAACTACTCAGAAACTCCCACTTCGGTTTCTGGAGCAGCAGTTTAGGACTACAGTCGTGTGTTGCCACATCCACCTTGAAATTAAATGCAATCAAAAGAATGGCTCCTTACAAAAATACCCAAATATATACATGGTTAATTCAAATACATATTCTAAAATAAATTTCAACCTTTTTTATTTTTATTTTTAAACCAGAACCTTTATGTACTGAGGGTGACAAGAACTCTACAGTGGGGAAAATTTGGCTTATGATGTTCTTCATTTGGGAGAAATACAGCACGCAGACATGAAGTTTGTGGTTTGTTTATTTTTTTTAAGGATGGAGTTCTTATAGGATATTATGTGACTAATACCAATCTGATTCAAACCAACTTTCATTTGACAATTTATTTTGAAAATTATACCCACTACTCATCTTTACCCCCATACCACATTTATTTGTTCTCACTAATGTATTTATCCCCAAGATACCCAACAATATAGAATTCATTTGGAACAACATCGAATAATTGGTGCTTGAATAACTGGTTTGTTACGAAACATTATGGTCAGATTCTATTTTAGAAAGTAAATTAAATCTGCTTAGAGAAGAACCTAGAAACGTATTTGGAATATTAAAACCTTGGCTGGCTCATGGGCAGGACTATTAGCGTTCTTTACAGTAGTTTGCTTGGATGTACTTTGACTCTTCTGTAATAAGCATGCATTATGTTTTTGTAATACGAAAAATAAAATAATGAAAAGATTGTGGATTTTGGATTTCTTTCCAAGAGGTCCCCTAAGTAGTAAGCATTTATTTATTCCAATGAATCTTCCATTTTTGGTTACCGTTAGGAAATAAATTCCATCAGGAAAATATGAAATTAGATGGGAAATGGAAAAAAACAGAAAACACAGAAAAGTACTAAGAAAAAGAAAAAATGGAGCCCGGGAGTTTGGCCTAATAGTTGAGTGCTTGCTTAGCACGCTTGCTTAGCAATTCCTTGATACCACATACATAGAAAAAGCTGGAAGTGGTGCTGTGGTCAAGTGGTAGAGCTCTAGCCTTGAGAAAGCCCAAGGATAATGCTCAGGCCCTGAATTCAAGCCCCAGGACTGTCAAAAAGGGAAAAAAAAAATGTCATACAAAAGAAGAAACATGCACTCTATTCTTTTTCTTTTCTTTTTGTCACTAGCAGAATTTGAAATTAGTGCCTCACACTTGGCTTGTATTCTACCTCTTAATTCATATCTCCAACATGGCTATTTTGTAGATGGATTCTCCAGCCCAGTTTGGGCTGGCTTTGAATTTGGATCCTTCAGATCCTGGCTTTTTAAGTAGCTACGATTACCAATTTCTAAGCTGCCAGTGGCTGGCTTTAACCTATTTTTTTTTTTTTTTTTTTGATGGGTCACAGGGCTTGGGCACTGTCTCTGAGCTCTTCAGCACAAGGCTACCATCCTACCCCTGGGCCTGGGCCTGGTCCTACCCTTGAGCCAAGACCCACTTCTTTTTTCTAGAGGTTAATTGGAGATAAAAGTCTCAGGTCCTTTTGTGCCCCAGCTGGCTTTGAACCTTGATCCTCAGATCTCAGCCTCCTGAGTAACACTCAGGAGCCACCGGCACCCTGGGTTCTTTTACCTATTCTTAATTTTAACCCGAACAGTCCTTTCACAGTATGATCCTATGTACAATATTCCTTCGATCAGAAGCACCTGCATTAGTGTTATCTTCAGACAAAAGCAGATATATATCTTGTCAATGCAAAGTACTGAAAGAAAGCTAAGGAGACTTAACACATTTAAATCTTTACTCCTAAGCCACTTAAAAATTTTTTTTTCTAAAGAAAGAAGGAAACTTGAAGGAGTATCAATGTTCAAGAAGTATGTACCCAGTATGTACCCAGTACCTAATGAATGTAAACTGTAACATCTCTATACAGCACGTTAAACAATTAAAAAAGGAAGGAAGGAAGGAAGGAAGGAAGGAAGGAAGGAAGGAAGGAAGGAAGGAAGGAAGGAAGGAAGGAAAGAAAAAGAAAGAAAAAAAGAAAGAAAGAAAGAAAGAAAGAAAGAAAGAAAGAAAGAAAGAAAGAGAAAACACAGAAACCTGAAAAACATTTTTTTTCACTGGAAGACAAATACGTTTCATTACAAGCTCTAGACAATCTATACACTACCTCGGTTAGTCCTTTGCTGGGTGGATTTTGATGTTCTTTGCTGAGTGGATTTTGATGCTTTTGTACCCCTCAAAGGAGTCATATATACTTCTTTATTCTCTTCTGTTAATGAAAGTCACACAACTTAAATTTTTAAAAGAATAGCCTCATGAAATACTTCAAATTAACTTTTCATCTTTCATTAAAAATTGGCAAAATATTATCAGCTACTAGTAATACATAAATCCATTAGATAAATAAAATAAACCAAAGAAATACTGGTTATCATAAAACATTGCTCAAAAAAAATGTGAATACTTAGGAACGGAAACTCCCACTTACAGTGAGAAATGTACTCAATGAACCTGAAACAGAACACAGTAATACTCTTTCTAATGTGGATTCATTGAAAGAATATGCTCTGAGATCCAGCCAAACATGTTTTTGTTTTTTTAATAAAACTGTCAGCAGGTTTAAAAACACAACATCACAAAAACACTCAGGTTGGCATGTCATTACCATCGCCATTCAAAGGAGCAGGTGTGGCAGTGTCATCCTGTACAGCTATGGCTTGGTCACCAATTTCTTTGTTTTCTTTCTCTAACTGGATCTTCATCTTTTCCAAGGCTCTCAGGCATGTTCTATCTTTAACTTCCTATTAAAGACAAAGCATTCAAGCGCAAACATCTTTTCTAAGTTATATACCAATATGAAGTTGTTTAAAAATACTCTAAAATGACAGGAAACTTATGAAATGAACTAAAGTTAGGGTAAGGGAGAGATGGAGAGAATGGTGGAAAGAGTGACATTGAACTCATAGGTGTTAAACAGTATCCCCTTAGTACAACCACTCAAAGACAAGAAAAATATAATTAAATAAAGTGAGCAAAGTCACAGTCATATAAATTCTACTTGGATATATTTGAAGACAGGTTAGCTCAGAGTAATTAGGAACATTTTACCTCCAAAATCTCATTCAAGAGAACCAGAAGATCTTTTGAAAGACTGCTACTGAGTTCTAAAGAATTCAAAGCTTTCGTATAAACCCGAATTTCTGGTGAGCATGGGCTTGTTAAGATCTCATTACAAATTTTTACAGCCAAATTGTCATGTACTGTTAAGGCCTAGAAAATTGAAAGAGAAATTGTAAAAGGAAAATGATACGAAGACAATACAGGTCTACTCATCTGAAGAAACATTTCCAACTAAATGTCATATTCCAAAATGCAAAATATTTAGGACAAAACTTCACAACGCCTTTCCCTTCTCCCCAATAAAACATTTTTCTAGTGCGACTGACTGATGATATTAGAAACTAATATGAAGCTCAGAATTACTGAAGAGACTGAAGGGGGTCTCCCAATTGCTAAGAATCATTGAGCTGAGTTCCAGCTACAGAACCGAAGATAGTGGACTTTACCCAAACTCAAGCTTCTTCCACTAAGAACCAGTGAACCTAGCAACCTATGCACAGACTCAATGAGTCCTACAGTATCATCTTTACCACCCACAGACTCAGACTCATTCACCTGGTAATCTTGGGAATCCTTGGCTTGAGGATTTAATCCACTCGGTCTTGTCAAATCTACAAGCAACTCAGCAACATTCATGATATCCACTTCAGCTAAGGGAGATGACGCAGGAGCATTAGCCAGTGTTTGCACAGTTGGAATAAAGGCTTCTTCAAAGCATTCTTGGTTAGTCCTATTGAAACCAATTTGAAAAAATATTATTTAAACATTATTTAATATTATTTAAAGAGGAAAAAGCATGACCCTAAAATATATTTGATGCAAAGTTCATCTGACAGGAAAAACTCAAATAACTCAGGCTCACCAAATAATTTTAAAAACTTATCCAAGTTCTCACTGCCTCATTCACTACTGAAATAGGAAAAGAATATCAATAACAAGATGATATATGGGGATCTGAATCTGACTTCAAATATGATTCAGATTTGTTGATAGGACTCAGTACCTGCTGGCATAAGCAAACATGGGGAAAAACACCCCAAGACAATGTCGAAGTCGAAAGTCCTCTTCCGTCACTGGATTGTACCACAACAAAATGAGACGAGAAAGAATCCTGCTGCTGATCAGAAGCCCAGAGAACATCAGCTTGGCTAAGCCTTCCACGGCTCCTGTCCTGAGGTCAGAAACCTAATAGGAATGACAGTCATCAGAAGGAATTGTGTACCATTTCAGGAGACCTTGACTATCTGGATACACTAAGTGCAGAGACATACACAGCATGTGCTTGCCACACACAGAGGCCGTCAAGGCACACAACAGTCCTGAGGTCAGACTTTCGTTCACTCAGCACTGGACTCTCAGAATATACGGGGAATGGCACCTGGCTGGCTCTTTCACATTTCTGGATAGGAATTAAAGAATCATCTCTACAAGTAGACAGTACTCTCCCTATCTGAGGTAGGACACAGACCAGCGACAATTAAAGATTTACATTGATCAATCATAACCAAGTATGTAAGTTTAAATTTCTAAATATGTCAAAACCTCCTGACAGCAACAGCAATCCATTCAAAGTTAAGTGGTAAGACTTTGAATTTACCCAGAGCTCTAAGGCCTGAGAGTAATAGGTTGCTACTTATGGTCAAGAGGCCAGTCAAAAAAAAAAAAAAAATCTAGGCTTATAAAGTGAGATTTAAGAAAAAACATAAAGAATAAAAAAAAAATCAGTCCTTACCTCACTGTCTAAGAAATCCGAAAGAAACTTTAGAACATTCTTGGCATCAGCGGCTTCCTCAGCTTCTTTGACTTCCAGTTCATCATTACAGTTTACTTCTGTGCCTTCAGATGGGGGGGTATTGATGTTTTTACTTTTAAATGGTTCCATTCCAAATGTCATCAGCTGGTCAAAGATTGCCTTTAAAGCACTCACTTTTATTGTGATATCATCAATTTGCAAAACCTACATTGAGAGATTTCCCCCCAAAAGAGTTCAGTAAAATGATGCAATTCCGTTCATCCTGTTGTTCATCCTGTTATCTAATGAATTATCTACATTTTCTTAGGGAAATTTAAATGACATTATTTAAATAGACAGACAATTCTTTCCCTAAAACTTCAGAATTAACATTTCAAGTTAAAAACAATATAGATGGCTGAAGGCCTTGAGTTCACATACCCAAGTATCCACCTACACCCAACACAGAATTAAGCTTAAAATGACACAGTATTTATTTGTTCTATAATTTCTGGAGCTACATTTTTCAATCTCTGCTAAAAACAAAATTTAAAAAATGTGGAATGAGAATCTGTTTTTTATCTCTTATCATTTTTCTAAGACACAGAAAAACTTGTTACATCAAAATTGTTCTGGCTTATCTATCAAGAAAAATATACATTGCATGTAATGAAAATTATTTAAGTCTGGAAAATTATTTAAGACAGGAAAGGTATGTTCCTGTCTTATCAGCTCAATAAACTCAGATCTCATTAATGGTGAAACGTTTGTTTTACTGGATTCATACATAAAAGAGGTGAATCATAAAACCCAGCAGTTACAAAAATCCACATCAAATTTCAAAGTTAAAAAAATTCAATGTTTCCATTATGAAAAATTAATTATACTCCTTATTATAAAGCTGGTCTTTAAAATGACTACAGATGAGCTAAAGGAAAGGTCAAATTACTAAAGTGAGAAGAATGACTCCCAGGTTCTCTTTAAGAACACGTGTACCACATGCTTTCTAAAGACAAGACCTGTGAATGTGTGAATGGCATCTTATAACAATGTATTAGCCAGGCACCAATGTCTCAGGCCAGTAATCCTAGCTACTTGGGAGGCTGAGATCTGAGGACTGAAGTCTGAAGTCAGCCTGGCCAGGAAAGTCCATGAGATTTTTTTTGTTGTCGTCAGTCATGAGACTTGAACTCTGGGCCAGGGCATTGTCCCTGAGCTCTTCAGCTCAAGGCTACTGTCCTACCCCTTGAGCCACAGGCCATTTCTGGTTTTCTGGAGGTTAATTGGAGATAAAGAGTGCCCAGGCTGGCTTTGAACCGCGATCCTCAGATCTCAGCCTCCTGAGTAGCTAGGATTACAGGCATGAGCCATCTCGCCTGGCCATGAGATTCTTATTTCCAGTTAATCACAGAAGGACCCTGGACCAAAAGGACCAAAAGGACCCTGGAACAGTGCCCAGACCCAGTCAGTATTCAAACCACAGAACCAGGGGGAAAAAAAATTTAAAAACAAACAAACAAATAAAACAGCTTCAAGCATATGGAATTTCTGTCCATGTTACATGCTAATACAAGGTAGTCATTTATCAGGAGCATGAGTATTATAGATTTAGAACCACAACAGTCCTAGAACCAATCTCCTGAGTATATACCAAAGGTAGACTATATTTGGTCAAATTTCTTTGAAGATATATCTATATCTTACTTGCTAGGCAACTATCAAAAACAATACTCTTCATAACAAAACAGCCAACAGAATCACAGATGCCAATACCTGCTGGTATAAAAATTAGTAACTTTTGTACAATACAAATTCAATTCATTCTTTATCTCGGTCAGAGTAAATCTCGATGTGTAGCCAAGGAATACAAATGATTCATCTGGACAAAATACCAAGATTTTTCCTTCCAGTTCATTTGAAAAAGAAACTTTACCACCCTACTAAGAATAGTAGTGACATACCACGTTCCCCAAAGGGGCTTGCAAAAGTACTATTTGCTTTCACAATCACAATATGGGATACATATAAGCAAATTCCTGAGGATATATATATATGTAGTTTTCATTTTCTTTCTTAGACAGAAGCCACGAATCAGCTTGACCATTTCCAGAATACATGATATCCTAAAGATCTAATTTCCTTCACTAGGCAATGTCATAAACATTAAAGAAAGCTCCAAGATAACAATTTTCCTTTGGAGTAAAAAAAAAAAAACCCATTGCTTGAGTTTGGCCTTTTAAATACCTGGTCCTTGTTATCACTGATTTTCAAGAATGCCAACTGGAGTCCTGGATTCCTTAATTTACATGAAAATTTGCTGCAGCTTTTTAAAAATCTCATTATATCTAGCAACTTCAGAGGCTAGATGATGGAGATTAAAGTTATGCTTTCAACTTCTCTTATAGCAGCAAAGTGCCATTCTCAACTATATAATCTGTCTCCTTTTCTCCTCATTTTTGCCTTATTTAATTATATATATATAATATATATGTGTGTAGATAGATTAGATAGATAGATAGATAGATAGATAGATAGATAGATAGATAGATAGATAGATAAAATTGTTGACAGTACTAGGGCTTGAGGGGATCTTGAACTCTCTATTCAACTTCATTCTAGTTGACACTCCACCATACAAGCTTCCAGCATTCTGCAGGTTAACTAGAGATAAAAGTCTCTCAGAGCCAGTGCAGTGGCTCACGCCAGTAGTCCTAGCTACTTAGGAGGCTGAGATCTGAGGATCAAGGTTCAAAGCCAGTCCAAGCACAACAAAAGGACCTGAGACTCTTATCTCCAATTAACCTCTAGAAAATGGGAAGTGGGGTTTGGCTCGAGGGTAGGAGGGTAGCCTTGAGCTGAAGCGCTCAGGAACAGCACCCAGGCCCAGGATCCACCAAAAAAAAAAAAAGAAAAGAAAGAAAAGAAAAAAAGGTCTCTAAGATTTGACTGCCTGGGCTGGCTTCAAACTGTAATTCTCAAATCTCAGCCTCCTAGGTAGCTAGGATTAGAGGCACATGTCCCTTCTTTATTTTTGATGTACTGTAAATGTCATTATTTTTTCATACTACAATTTCCCATTTTAGAATGTAAGTTCCATTACCACAGCAACTTTTACCTCTTCTTTATTGGCCATTAACCATACTTTCATGAAGCCTAGAACAGTAGTAGCACATTATGTGGACTAAAATGAATCAATCATACATCATTTTCTGTGGCTATGGTGCAAATGGTAGAGTACCTGCCTGGCCAATGTAAAGCCCTGAGTTCAAACCCCAGCACTGCCATCCAAAAAAAATAATTAAATTGACATTTCCTTTCTTTCCTATTAAGAGTTTTATAAGAAACCAAAAAAATAAATGAATCCCTATGACATCTAATATCCTCATCAATAAGTATCTGAATACATTAGAATATTAATATTATCATCAGACAGAGCACTTCAGGAAACTGAGATTTTTGTCAACCAATAAATCTTACCTGTAACAGTAACACGAAGTGCTTACTCGCAAAATCTTTATTCTGTAGTCCACAACATCCCAGACATAAAACAGCCAAATTTCTTACTACAGGATGAATACTTATTATTCCAGGAAGAATCTAAAATGAATTAGAAATTAATTTCCAAGGCAAGAAATTAATAATGGCATATTGAAATCATGGCCAAAATGATCATTCCTACATGATTTTATAGGTCGACATCATTTCCATATGGCCATTTAAGTCAATACAAAAAAGTAAATTAATAAAACAGAACATAATGCAATTTCCCTGTAGTCAAATCATGAGGCTGAACTAATTCCAGGGATTCCAATACTCATAGAACAGGAAGTCCTGAATATGACATACACTACCCCTCAGGTCTTTCCCTTCCTTCCTACCACAAAGTTTTATTCTTGAGTTGCCTAGTCTTATATCCCAATGTCAGTATGATGGGAACTATCCAGGAAGGTTACTTTAGAAGACCATTAAATATAATCAAGAGTGATAAGTCACATTTATGATCCTGCTTAGGGGGTTGAGATCCACAGGATCACAATTAAAGAAAAGCCTGGGCAAAATATTGTGAGACCCACCTATCAACCAATAAGAAGGTGGGCATGGTGATGTACGTGTGTCATCCCAGCTACTCAGAAAGTATCGTAGCTCAGGCTACCCCTTTTATTCAAAAAAACAATGAAAACAAAAAGGGCTGGAGGTATAGCTCAAGGTGAGCCTGCTTAGCAAGAGTGATGTCCAGCATTCTAATCCTAATACTGCAAAAATAAAATAACAAACAATAAATTCACACAGGATTCACAATGTAATTGAGTCTTTTTATACAACATATTTCCAGTAACATTTCCTTGCATTTCTCAGCATTTCCTTATTCAAGAATAAAGATAGTCTTCATCTATTTCTAGTAAACATGTTTTTTTCAAATCTTTTTGAGTGATAACGTATGTCCTAGCTCCTTTACACATAAAGTAGCTTATCTACCTGTGTATCTATCTACTTTACCATTTGTTCAAAATAATAACATTTTCATTCTGTTGAACCCTAATATAACAAGAAGGACAATGTGGTGAAACTTCAAATAAAGCCATCAACATACCAAAGAGTCAATGATTCCATTCATGGTTGCACTAATCCCAGCAGAAATGGGCATCTGCTTCAACAGTTCATAGCACAGAACAAGACACTTCTGAAGTGTTTCCACATCATTCTGAAATAAGACAGAACATTCAGCACCAGTAAAAACACCTTCTCAGTCTTCTCTTCTCAGCTGCCTGAAGCAAAGATCTGGGATATGCGTGACTCCCAATTACCAGTGCCTAAATGTCTCAAGTATCATTTCTTTGTCTATTCCCCATGGTCTGTTCACACTGCCATCACCTCAAGTCTTGGTTATAAGTCTTCTAACTCTTAGCCTACATGAGATTTACCACTCTCCTGTCGTGAATAGTAATGATCTAACACAGAGTAGTCATCCTACCACTGGAGATGCTGCTGCTTCACCATGTCTCTGAGGAAGAGAACACACAGCCTCCTAGGACCTGGCCCTTACATGTTCCTCCAATTTCTCTACCACTACTCAATTATTTAATCAGGTAAACCTGAAGTTTGAAAGCACAGCAAGCATTCTCTCAACTCTGGACCATCACATAGGTCATCCATCTATTATAACATTCCCTTAAAAACTCAAGAGGTCGCAGTGCATGGAAGTACGAACCCAGTTCATTTTCAGCAGGGCATCTAGTGAGTACCATTGCTGTAGTACCACTTCCAGTTTTCTGGTGGTTAACTGGAGATAAGAGTTTCATGAACTTTTGTGCCCAGGCTAGCTTTGAACCTCAATCCTCAGATCTCAGCCTTCTGAGTAGCTAGGATTACAGGTATGAGCCACAAGCACCCGGCCTTCAGCATTTTCTTTACAAAAATATTCTAGTGAGCACTCCTCAAACCAAAATATAATAGTATCCAACAATATTAATTGAGATTAGGCATGGAAGTGCATACTGCAATGCCACCTACTTGAGAGGCATCCATAGGAGGATAGTGGTCCAAGGCCAATTAATTCAAGGCAAATGCACTAGACGCTTTCTAAAAAGTAGCCAAAGCAACCAAAGGCAGGAAACATGATGGCTCAAGAGGTACTAGCCTGCAGGAGCCTGCAGGGCTTGGCAAACACAAGGCCCTGAGCAAAAAAACAAAACAAAACAAAACAAAAAAAAAAAACCATACTGCCAAAATGTGTGTGTGTGTGTGTGTGTGTGTATGTGCGCGCGCGTGCGCATGTGCCCCCTATATTATTGGTAGCAATTTATGTTAAAAGGAAAGGAATTATTTAAGAGACTAATTATCAAGTAATTAAGTTAAAAGTTAAAAAAGATAACTAGAGTGAAGTGTTACTAGATATCAAGATTAGTATTTGATTAAAAATAACAAGGCTACTGAGCTTTTACTAGACACCAAGTAACCATGATGACAAGGTTACCATCGATTTGATTCCTAGAAGTAGAAAGGTCAAAAATCTTCCCCAAGTAAGGAATGATGAACACATTTTCCTGGTCTAACTATTCAAAACAGATAAGTAAACTCAGAAACGAGAACTAGTTTCCCTCCCATGGGGGGGAAAAAAAAAAAGACTTCAGATTCCAGGGATTGGCAAGATAAGAGAGCAAACAGCCCTATCTACAATAATTAAAGTACATTAAGGCCCTTTTCAAATAATAGAAACAGGAGAAATAAAAATAGGGTTTAAAAAATTTAATTCGCATTACTGTCAGTCTCCAAAGTGAACAGATTTTTTTCAACTTTTTGAATTTAAAATAAAACAAGATTCAGTTGAGATAGTAATAGCTGAGAGTTAGTATTAAAAAAAAAAAACTGACTTTACCTTCTCTGTGTGGACTTCTTTAATTTC
Source organism: Megascapheus bottae (assembly GCF_031878675.1). NCBI lineage: Eukaryota > Metazoa > Chordata > Mammalia > Rodentia > Geomyidae > Megascapheus > Megascapheus bottae. The sequence continues at coordinate 51,936,502 of NC_143521.1, forward strand.
AAGTTGTTCTGTCTCTTTCAACAGCTCTACTTTGGTATCTTCCAGTGCTCTTATTTCTTCTTTTAATTTTGATGCCTGATCAAAATCTTGTAAGGTAATGCAATTTTCCAAAGCTTCTTTTGCTTCAATAAGTTTAACTTTTATTCTAGCCACCTAAGGAAAGATAAAAATTGATCATTTCAACACCAGACAAAAAATATTAACATGAAAATCTGTAGCAAACTCAAGGGTTTCAATTACTTCCTCAATGACCTAGATTTTAAGCTATTAAACATAAATTTGCAATCTTCCAGAAACAAGGATCAGTCAACTTTGAAGAGTGACATAATCCAGTCACATTTTATAAACCTTTATTAAATATTTATTCATTAATCTGACTTGGTTAAACCACATTACAACAAGAAATAGATTATACTGCTACATTACTAAAGCTTTTCTTGAATGTCGAAGAAACATACCTTGAGTTCTTTCTTTCTTGCATCGGATGGATCAACACAGACAGTAATAATGGGTGCACGAATCTCTGAGATAATTTCTGTAACCTGGTAAGCACAATTACAGTACAGAGTACAAGCTTAACATATGTTATATCAACAAATAAAAAGACCAAGCAGTATCTGCCATCTACTGAAAATCAGAGAAAATAACAGGTAAAAGCACATTATCTGTTTGCAAGACAATTTTAGGGCAAAAACTGAACAATGCATCTGACTAGAAAGTGAAGTTATTTAAAAGGAAGGTGTTTGAAAAATTAAAAACAAAATGGCACCTAAGGTTAGATATTATAATCTAACATTCTCTGCATAGTGTCCACAATTTGGCTTTCAATAAACTCACTCCTACCTGAACTGCTGGCAGTCTCCTTTCTGCAACCCTTATATCTACACCACCTTCAATTCCTCTCTTGTTCAGCTCTATACAAGTTTACCAATGTATCTCTGTATTTTCCCTTTTGGGTACAGAATATATACATAATGACAACATAAGGACTTTCATTACAGAGCATGTCTCAAGTATTCCTCTCGTGAAAATACTGGACAAAAAAGGATAGTCATAAGACCTATGTTCATATAAGGAACAGTTAGTGGAAATAATCTCTACTTAGCCTATAAAATATCACATCATTTTTTATGAAAAAATAATACAGTTTCTTTTGACAAATGCAAGGAAAAAGTAACACTTGAATAGTATAGTGGTTGGAATTTATTCCTGTATTTACAAGCAGTTTATGAACATTATCTCACTGAAAAATAAAAGACTTCATTGTTAATTTAAGATGAATATAAAAAGCTAAATAACTTATCAGAAGTCAATGAAGACAGGGTGTGATGGGAACTAGCTCTCAGCATACATTGCCCGGAGGCCCACAGGCAAATCTCCATCCTACCTGTCACTACTTCTCTATCAGGTGACTCAACCAACCTGGATGTAGGCACAGGAGAGAAAAAGGATACTCTTTCAATGTATGTGTATGCACATACCCCACAGAGAGTGGTATTTAGTTTACAAATGTCACAAATCTCCTACCCTCCTCAAGAAGGAAAATCACTTACAATCTGTGTCCTTTTACTGTCATCTGTAATGATGTAGAGTAACCTCTCAACAAGAAAAGCGACCAGGGATATTGGCGTTGTGGGTAGAGTCAGAGTCTCCTGTAAAATAGTCACCAGTCGTTTCCTGTGATCAAAAAAAGTCTACTTTTATTTATTTACTATCACTCTGCCCGAATATATTCTACCTCTAACATTTCCCTTACTCTACAGACTTGCATTTGTGTTATTTTTTTTAATTTGTTTCATCATGTTTCATATCTATGTGTCACTATTAGTATAAAAATCCCTATGTACAGACTTCGTGTGTGTAGTGTGAGTGTGAGTGTGTGCGTGCGTGTTGGTCCTAGGGCTTGAATTCAAGGCCGGAGTGCTAACCTTGTGCTTTTTTTGCTCATTAGCACTCTACTACCTGAGGCACAGATACATTTTTAGCTGTTGAGGTAATTAACTAGAGATAAGAGTCTCAAAGGCTTTCTGTCTAGGCTGGCTTTGAACTATGATCCTCAGATTTTAACCTCCTGAGAAGACAAAATTACTGTCATGAGCCACCTATGTATAGCCTTGGAATAAAAAATTAACATTGTTAAAAAATGTATACATTATCCTCTGATTAACATGACAAAATACCACAAGAATCAACCTGTTCAACAGGTTGTACTAGGTTAAACAAGTAATACCAGACTTCTCTGAAACAGATTTATTTACTTGTTTATTTTGCCAGTCCTGGGACTTGAACTCAGGACCTGAGCACTGTCCTTGGGCTTTCCTCAAGCTTAGTGCTCTACCACTTGCATCACAGCATCACTTGCGGCTTTTTCTGTGTATGTAGTGACGAAGAATGAAACCCAGAACATCATGCGTGCTAGGCAAGCATTCTATCACTAGGCCATGCTCCAAGCCCCTCTGAAATAGATTTTTAAGAAAAACACTGATGTTGGGGCCGGGAGTTTGGCCTAGTGGTTAAAGTGCTTGCCTAGCATGCACGAAGACCCAGGTTCGATTCCTCGGTACCACATACATAGAAAAAAGCCAGAAGTGGTGCTGAGGCTCAAGTGGTAGAGCTCTAGCCTTGAGAAAGTCCAAGGACAGTGCTCAGGCCCTGAGCTCCAGCCCAGGACTGGCAAAAAAAAAGAAAAACACTGATGTTACTAATTTATTATGAAGAAATTGCACTATGCTGTGTCTGTGCATACACCTATACACATACCATCACATGCAACAGAATACTTCAGGTAGCCTAGCATAATAGCATACACCTATAATCTCAGCACTCGAGAGGCTAAATAAAGACAGCAGGGGCTACAGAGTAAGCTACAAGTTAACGTTGAGACCTTGTCTCAAAAACAACACATTACATTTCAGGTAACAACACACTGCACATAATAGTGGTCCTATAAGATTGTGATTGATGGACCTAAGACACCATAGCCACAGTGATTTTGAAGTTCCACACATTACTCTGGTGATGCAGGTATGAAACATGTCCATGCATGTCCATGCATACCAAAGTGAAGCATGTACAGTGAGTATACAGTACTTAATAATGATAACTGACTTCTATTGCTCATGTAGTGTTCTTTTTTGGTGAGGGATAGGGGAGGAGGGAACAACAGTACTGGGCATCATATTCTAATGCTTGAGACACATCATATGTACTGTTTGCCCTGGATTTTACTTTCTTTGGCAGTAACTAAGAGCTCTGTGCTTCTTAGGCAGCCATGTGTACCATGAGCCACACCTCAGTGGTTATCATTGAAACATGGTCACACTTCCTACCCAGACATCAGGCTTTCCATCAGCGAGAATAATGAGCTCATGCCACGGTGTCCAGCTCTTCTGTTAAGAAGAGATCTCTTAAATATTTATCCCTGGGCCGGCTTCAAACCATTATCCAATCTCAGCCTCCCAAGGTGCTAGGATTACAATGTAAGCCACCAGCACCTGAACTTAGTTGCTCCGTTTTTAAGACGAGGTCTTACATTTTTGCCTAGGCCAGCCTGGCAAAATACTTCTACTGGGATAAGAGATGTGTAGCATCTTGCCTAGGTTTAGCTGTTGAGATGAGATTTTGGGAACTTGCTGCCCAGGCTGTTCTTGAACTGCATTCTTCCCTATTTCCACCTCCCAAAATTATAGACATGGGGCATGCCCTTAGCACTATACTACTTCTACTTATTAAAACCAAAGCTCATTACAAAAAAAAAAAAAAAAGAGTACATCATAGTGCCTTGGCAGCACTCTCAGGTCATGTTTGTAATCTCTTGAGGTCACATTAAGCTGGCCCACCCCATTGAGGCTGGTGAATGCATACACACCAGCGAAATCACCAAACTGTTAACACAATTCTAAGATTCCTCAGACCAGGTCCTGTCATGAAGTGACACGTGATTATGTGTGTGTATGATATAAAGAAGGAAGCATGTTAGAATGCTATGGAATTGTACTGTGGCAAGACTGTATTTATAAGAATTAGAACAAGTGTTAATCTTTAGACATACCGTCCTCCCTCTTCATTAGTATCCAAACACTTGATAATGAGAATCAATTGCTGACCAATGAACTCCTTTGTCATCAAGTTTCCAATGTATGAGAAATCATTTCTCTGTTCCTCATCAACTACTGGAATGCTCTGGATATAACTAAAACAAGCAGAATTAATAAAGCAGAATGTTATGAAACACCAAATAAGAGTTAATTCCCACTTATAGTCAGTTTATATTAGTCCAGATACTACATACTTTTACCATGTTGTAAGTTGATCTATGGAGTAAGTTCTGTAATATTAATAGTAAAGTTTAGCAAATATTTAGAAACTATACTTGTATTGATTCAAGTTTTCTCCTGAAATTTTTCAGTAGATACATTATCTCTGAAATTTATAAGCATTTCAATGTGCTGATGCATCTGTCTTGCAGTCTTTCAAATTTTGCATTTCTTGTCCAAAAATCCAATTAATCGACTGTGATTATATACAGAGATTCCCTTCTTGAATACTTGTTAGCTAAACAAGTCATTTGAAATATAATGTAAAAATCAATGTTAATAAACTCTTTAATAAAAAACCAATTAATCATAAAGATCTTAGCTTTCCTCATGGTGTTATTATTTTTAAAATAATAGTAATAATAATAGTACTTTGAGAAGTAATCCATGAATACAATGACCTTTTCTTTAAAAATCAGAAAGATAAGGAATTCTATAATCTTGTATTATCCTTTATTAGGGTCTTTATCTCATTTCTGTATCATTCTTTTTTTTTTTGCCAGTCCTGGGCTTGAGCTCAGGGCCTGAGCACTGTCCCTGGACTTTCTCAAGGCTAGAGCTCTACACTCGAGCCTCAACACCATTTCCAGCTTTTTTTCTATGTATGTGGTACCCAGGAATCAAACCCGGGTCTTCGTGCATGCCAGGCAAGCACTCTACCACTAGGCCAAACTCCCAGACCTCATTTCTGTATTATTCTTTGAACAAACACCATCAACTACATTTTTTTGATGCTACTATTTTATGCAATGAGCTTTGATTAAGACTTCCATGCAACAACATATATCGATATTAATAGTTGAAAGTAATATATATGGTATGCTACCTATCTTTTTAAAAAGAAAACTCCATATGCATTAAAAAAAAAAAATAGGGAAGGCATAGGCCGGGAGTTTGGCCTAGTGGTAGAGTGCTTGCCTAGCATGCAGAAAGACCTAGGTTCAATTCCTAGGTACCACATACATAGAAAAAAGCCAGAAATGGTGCTGTGGCTCAAGTGGTAGAGTTCTAACCTTGAGAAAGCCCAAGGACAGTGCTCAGGGCCTGAGCTCATTAAGGCCCAGGACTGACAATAAATAAATAAATAAATAAATAAATAAATAAATATTTACAAAAAAAAATAGGGAAGGCAGAAAAAAGACCTGAAAGTATACATCCTAAATTATAAGAAGATGAATATAACTGGAGAAGATAACTTCACATTTTTTCTATGTAATTCTGAATTTTTATATAAATGCGTATTTTAGTTACATAATTTTGGTGAAGCAAAATTACAGTAATTCAATTGTCTCCATTTGGAGATCTTTTTTGGCCCTGGGGCTTGAACTCAGAAGACTGTCCCTGTACTTCTTTTGCTCAACAGCTCACTCTCCTATCTGGGCTGGCTTCAAACTGTGATTCTCAAATTTCAATATCCTGAGTAGCTAGGATTACAGGAGTGAGCCACCAGCACCCAGCTCAAGTAATTATTTTTTAAGGCATTACTGGGGAGGGGGGGACGACTTTAAAGCAAAACCCACATGAGTTTTCAATAGTAAAGCTAGCCATAAAAATCTACCTTTTGAATAGTAAACTAAAACCCATAAACCAATTCTAATGTCACCTGTTTCTGTACAACTTGCAAGTTAAAAATAGCTTACACTTAAAGGGAAAAACCTGTTTTACATGAATATTGTGTAAAACTCCAATTAGTGCCCAATAAAAGCCAATGAAAATTTGCTAGGAAATAAGACTCCTCATTCATGTACACATTGTGTTCAGCTGCTTATGCACTAGCAAGGGCAGGGGTGAGTCATTGTGACAGGGATGGTACAACGATCCACGAACCCACTTACTACCAGCACACATAAACAGTTAAAAAAATTTCAAAAAGCAGCACATGAGCATCATCATTAAAAACCTATCTTAACAGTACTGAGGAACTAGCATACACACACCGACAGAAACTACCAACTTGGTGCTCTTTGGCACAGGAAGCACCACAGGATCCTTTAGGAACACTCAGTTCACCTGCCCCTTTACCCACAACAGGGGCTGTAACTATTCCCCAACCAAGCCTGACCTTGAGGAAGAGGCCTGAGAGACCAACATACGGGGCAACACAAGTAGTACAAACAAAAAGAAAATTTACCTCAGTAAATACTCTGCATACACTACAGGCTCTGGCAAGATCTGCTCTAAAAACTCTTCGCCTTCATCTCCTTTTGATTTCAAATAATCACAGAGGGCACGCCAATATAAAGCAGTTTCGGGAGTTAATGTTTCCACGGGGATTAATTTCCTTCATTTAAAAGGAAGACAATAAGAGAAACCATGTTCATATATTCAGGTAAAAGGGGGAAAAAAGAATGGAAATAAGCAGATATGATTTAGAAGTACCATTGTTTTAATTATAGTCATTAGCCACAAAAAAGGGAATGGGAAGAGGGAAAAAAACTACTTAAGACCAAAAGAAAAGAAAGGGAAAAATTCCAATGATCAAATACAACAGGGGCACATGTTTTTCTCATAGCAGGCTAATGTAGAAATCAAATAAATCAAATACAAGGGGAAGGGAGAAAATACAGCTAACAGACAGCATATGATAAAGTACCAACTTCTTACACCAAGGTGAGAAACACACTAGAGAAAAGTAAAGGGTGGATAGATCAGAGGTACTGATATAATCTCAAGTATTAAGAAGGAAAAACTAATTTTAATTGGAAGTCATCAGCAATAAAATTCAATTAATGAACCTTTTATGTACCTGTCATTATTTTTACAGATCATCACAAGCTCACTGAGAGGAGTCACTGCAAATAAAGCATTGAGAACAGAGACTGCCACTTCGGAAGAATTTTCTACATCCAACCGATGAAGCAGCTCCAAAATATTTCCTTCCGTGAAGCGTAGCCAGCCTTGGAGAAGATGCTTCTGCATGGCTTGCTTCACAGCATCTGTTGAGAGACATTTGCAAATACATAAACAAAAGCTCCCCCTAGCTGTTATTTCCTATATTCCATCTATTATAATTCTATTAGATCAATATTAACATAACATTGAAATTTATAATACAAATAAAGAGATTATCGTGAGAACAAAACATACTAAAGATAATAAAAAGCACAAGGAACAACTCTACAAGTCCTGAGGATGCTTACTTCCAAACATAAAATGGGTGAGGTTCAGCACTAAATGACCAACTACAACCAATCCACAAAAGTCTTCATTCCCTCTCCCCTGGACTAAATGGGCACCAGAATATATAGTATTTATTTCACTTGTTGTCTGACTTCATCTAGTAAAAGAATGCTATTTTTACAGTAGTAATTATAGCAAACAGGTATCACTGAATAGATCTTTTTTTAAAGCTCTTTAGACCATCCCTGTCACTGGTGTTTCAAACTCAAGGTATCTTTTTTCTTTTTCATTTTATTACAGCAAAATGAGCCATTACTGCCTTTCTGTGGAAGATGAGAACTTGGAAAAACATCATTCCTACACGCAGAGTCTCTAACAGAAAAGGACATCAGATTGCAGTTTCCACAAGTCTTATTTCTGATGCAAAGAAAGCACTTAAGTCAAGCTACAAACACAAAAGGATAATTTCTGGTGCCAGTCATAGGTCCTGAACTTAGGGCCGGGCGCTGACCATGAGCTTTTTCTGCTCAAGGCTAGTGCTCTACCCCTTGAGGTACACCTCTATTTCCAGACTTTTTTTTGTGGTTAACTGGACATAAAGGCTCATGGACTTTCTTGTCCATGCTGGTTTTGATTTGTGATCCTCCGATTTAAGCCTCCCAAGTATACCTAGGATTATAGGAGTAAGCTACTGGCAACTGACTAGTATTTAGTTTTTAGGAAGAAAAAAGACTAAAAGATAGAGCCAGGTATGAGCCAGGAGGCTGAAATCTGAGGATCTGGTTCACAGCCAGCCCAGGCACTAAAGGCCGTGAAACTCTTTATCTCCAGTTAACCACCAGAAACCTGGAAGTGACCCTGTGGCTCAAGGGGTAGGGCAGTAGTCTGGAGCTCAGAGGCAACACCAAGGCCAGAGTTCAAACCCCACGACCAACAACAACAAAAAAAAACAAAACTGAAAGAGATTCTGTCTCTGACATTACTCACTCCATATAATTCCACCCCCTATTCCCCCCCCCCCCCCCCCCCCCCCCGTCACCGTCCAAGTTCAGGGGCTTGAACTTGAGGCCTAAGCACAGTCCTTGGGTTTTGTCAAGACTTAGTGCTCTACCACTTGAGCCACAGCACTGCTTACAGCTTTTTCTATGTATGTTGTATCAGGGATTCAAACCCAGGTCTTTGTGTAAGCTAGACAAGCACTCTTACTGCTAGGCCAAATTCCCAGCCCAGAATTTTTGTTTTTAAGGAAGAAAAAAGACTAAAAGACATTCTGCCTTCTGACATTAACTCAGTCTCCAGGATTAAGAAAATTGTTTCCAAGTTTACAGGAAGGACAGCCTTATTCAATCTAATGTTTCCTAAACCTTATTAAGTCCAACTTCAAAATCTCCCTTACCTGATCTGTCATTGAGACCCTGTTGAAGGAGCATTACTCTCTGAGCAATGGACATGGCTCTCATATGGACTTTTTCAGCTAAGATCTGAAAAAGATAATAAAATGGGGTCATTCACCTCAATACAACTTAGTAACATAGCAACTATCTTATAATTAACCAGAGTCTCCAAAAAAATTTCTGTAAACACATTTAACACCATATAATTGTATCTAAATTACCCAGTCTCCAAATAATCCACATTGCACAAATCAGTACTATATGCTAGGTAATTTTCAGAAGTACCTTAAGAAAACGGCTTGTCTTTGAAGCATATAAAGAAATTAAGACTTACGTACCTGATAAGCCAACTTTCTGACAGTCTCTTTCACATCCTTGGTACGCTCAACAATCTTTGGCAAAGTCTTTGCTGATGGTGCAATACATGATAGCACTGCCCTCCTAACTTCTGGATTCAAGTCATTTTCAATCAAAGTCATATATGCTAAAAATGAAGTCATACAGTTTAAGGCCAAAGAAATACCTCATAATACCTCATAAAATAACTGACACTCTGGTATTTTTTGAGGTTTTTAAAGTGATAAAGACACATACTTCTAGCCTTACAAATTTGCTTTTGAAATAAAATTTTTTTTCTTTCAAGAACAATAAATTATTAGTAAATGAATTAGAAAGGAAGACTAAAACAGTAACAATCCTGAAGGCCACAGAAAGTTGATTTTATTTTTTATTTACTTTTATTCTTTTGGTGCTGGTCCTGGGGCTTGAACTAAGGACCTGGAAACTGAGTGCTTTACCACTTGAGCCCCAGCTCCACCTCCAACATTTTTTGGTGATTAAGTCTCATGGACTTTCCTGCCTGGGCAGGCTTTGACTTGTGATCTTTAGATCTCAGCCTTGAGTAACTAAAATTACAGGTATAAGCCACCGGTTCCCAGCTGAGAAAGTTTATTCCATATGGCTTATAAGGATCTTATTATTTTGCTTTGGGGAGGAGAAAGTTTGTACTCATAGTCTCTTTCTGAGAGCCTCATACATCTCATGACTTCATCAAAGATCCATACTGAGTGTGATACCTTGTATCATCTATAGTTGTCCCAGTACACTTTATGGTGTTCACCGAACAAAAATTACCTAATGACATATTCCTCATAATATACCCTCAATCCTTAACCAATGCATGACTATATAAACTGCTGCTAAATATATGAGAAGAAAGGTAACACTAAGATGCACTACGTATCCCATAAGATTCCAGACTCTGTCATACTAAACAATGAAGAGGATATGGACCAATGAACAATGTTATAACCTTTTAGTAAGAACTGTATCTGACAAATCACTCTGGATATTTACCTGTACCTTATCTAATAAAGGCAAAGCCCTATATAAATAACAATTTTACATTTAAGCATAAATCCTACAAAAATCCTTTAACTTGTGAACCAAGAACATCCCAAACACTATTTTTCAAAGCAAAATAGCTAGATATAAGTAGAGTCTTCTACTTTTAAAAGCAATAGACCATTGGTTGGGTAAAGTTAGTTCATGCCTATAATTCTAGCTACTTGGAGGTGGAGATCTAGAGTATCATGGTTCAAGACTAGGTGAGAACTTATCTCTACTAATGAGCGGAATGTTATGGTGTACGCCAGTGATCTCAACTATGCAGTAGTATTAGGAGCTCAGGAGAGCTATGTTAAAGACGCCATCTGAAAAATAACTACAGCAAAAATAGGCTGCCTTGATCTGGTAGAAAAATCAAACTTACCTAGAACAAAGTCCAAAGTTCATAAATTGTCAAAATATAATAATAATGAGTTAACATCACTTAACAGAATGCTATTACATAGCAAAAACTATGGATGGATGCTAGAATTAGAAATTATTTTGAGAAAAAAGTCAGAAAAACATAGTGTGATTCACACAAAATTATAGGTAAAACATTAATGTTTAGACAAATGTGATTAAAACTTAAAAAAAAAGAATTAACTCAGTATTTGTGATAATATTTACCTTTGAGAAAGGGAGAGAGGGAGAGAGAGAAAGGGAGAGAGAGAGAGAGATCAATCCAAAGCAGGCTTCAAAAGTCCTGATAATTTACTTTATTAGGACATTATAATATAGATATATAGATACACATATGCACATATACCTACACATATATGTATATATGTATGTATATAATTAATTTTTTTTAAGTTAAGTGCTGAGGAATTGACAAAATCAAGACAAACAATTATTAGGACACAACACATACCATTAACCACTAGGCATTCATCATCTTTAGGATCCTGGAGCCGAGAAAGAGCCAAAACTGCCTGTATTCTCACATTTGGAATCTTATCTTTCAATCTAATAAGCATGGCTTCCATAATTTTATCAAACAAATCATCATCGATCTGGGCATTTTCTGGCATACTTCCCAGAAGCTTGTTTATGAGTTGGCATACTCTAAACCTGACCGCATTGCTGTTTGCTTCATGAGACTACATAAAACAAAACAAATGTTATTCTTAATTACGCATCATTCCTAAATAATCAATGCTATTCTAATGCTCCACACTGAGATTTCAAAAAGTGACAACAGTGAGCCACACTTTCAGAGATGCTACGATTCATATATAATTTTCACACAGCCTTAGTCTGGGGAAAAAAGTACACTAAATTACTAAAGTGTATTTCTCTTTATAGAAATTCATACATTTGTTTTTGGTGCAGGTTCTGTAGCTTAAATGTAGGGTCTGGGCATTGCCCCTGAACTATTTTTGCTCAAGGTTAGTGTTCTACCATTTGAGTCACAGCGCTACTTCCAACCTTTTGGTGGTTAGGTGGTCTCATGGACTTTCTTGCCCCAGCAGGCTTCAAATGGCAATTCTCAGCTGTCAGCTTCCTAAGTATCTAGGATTACAGGCATAAGCTACTGTACCCAGCCATACTTTCCTTCTAAAACAGAAGACTCACTTAAGGTAAAGGGGAAAAAAATAGGCTCTGAGTGGGAGACTAGTGGAAGGGGCTGAGTCAACAAGAAGAATAAAAGAAGATGAATCAGTCAGAGTAGTTCATTGGAACTAAAAAAATACAATAAAATCTGCTGGTATTGTTCTGGGAATGCAAGGAAAGAGGAGGGGAATTGTGATACAGGGAATGAGACCCAGTACAATATATTATGTGTTGAAATAAAAGCGAAATCCTTCCTGCATCACTTATGTAAGCTAATTTTTTAAAAAAAAAGAAAATTAATTTAAAGCAAATACCTATGAGCAATTATTTAAGCAGGTCACTAAAATTTGGATGGAGTTATTTTAAAAGCACAATCTTTTAAATATTAATGACAGTTAAAGATTTCCTATAAAAGACTTATCTGCAGAATGTTTTTCCCCATGGCCAGGTATTTTGTTGTCGAAAATACACAAACTGGCAAAATTTTCTACAATGCAAGCTTTACCTTTAAGAGGAAAGTAAACAAATAATTTAAAATGCCATCATCTTCTTCTTCATCATCATTGGTATCCAACTGGTGAAATGAAGTAACAAACTTTGCTGCAAATTCTATCACACGCTCCACAGCTGGTTCACGTTTATAGATTACCATGGCATATTTCAGGTAATAAACAAACTCCTCATGAAATTGTATTTTATTATCCACCTGAAAAGCAAAAGAAACTCCTCATAAACTGCACTGATTAAAAACGCTTTGTGGGGGAAAGAAAAGGGGAACAAAAGCATGAGAAGGGTTATCAATGTTAGAGAAGTAGCGTACCCATGACCTGGAGAATGTAACTATAACCTCTCTATACATTACCCCAAAAATGAAATACAAAAACAAACAAAATCTTCATCCCAACATTCCCTTAAGATTGCTGAAAACACTGGGCATAAAGAAACCACAATAAAGGGATTCTCTTTTTGAATACTTGTTTGTTAAACATGACATTTGAAATATGATGTAAATAAATTTTTAAAAAGCCAGGCAACCTAAAATCTGTAGCAAATTTTCAATTGTCCAAACTAGCAAGAGGGATAAATCTACACAAAACTTAACTCTGGTTTACAATCTGCACCTATTACAGGGTAAACAGCATGAATTTTAACAGTGAAATGATTTGTTTCAATACAACTGAATTCTCAATATATTACCAGTTTACCTCAAACACATTTTCCCTTAAACAACTCAAAATCAACACGGGCTTTTTCTTTTCATATATTTTTATTGTAATTAATAGAAAGGTTATATTTACCAGATAGAAGGTGCACTACTTTACAAACATAGATACCCTTTCCCTTGTCTTGGTCCCCATTTCCCTCCCCCACCCCCGCCCCTCATCTTGTTTCCCCCCCTTCCCTTTCCTGTTTCAAATAAACAAATAAACATATATATCAGATAACAAAGTAAGATACTGTAACAGAATGAGTTAATCAAGGGACAACAAAAGAGATGAGAGATAACATAGTACATTAAGGACAACAATCACTCCTTACATGGCTTTTGTTTCTATATCCTGGAGGTCCTTTCATTTAGTAGCATCCTATGTGGCCTTATGTATCTAGGTTTTGCCCTATTGCTGCTAGGAGAGCCCAAGGTTTCTACTGATAATGACAAATGAGGGAAACCATTTGAGTCTGGCTTACTTCACTTAATATGATTTTTTTCCAAGTTTTTCCATTTCCTTACAAATGGGGCAATGTCATTCTTTCTGACAGCAGCATAGAATTTCATTGTGTATAAATACCACATCTTCTTGATCCATTCATCTACTGAGGGACATCTGGGTTGGTTCCATATCTTTGCTATGAGAAATAGTGCTGCAATGAACATTGTTGTGCTAGTAGATTTAGCATGTCCTTGTTTCTAGTCAAGTAGGTGAATGCCAAGTAGTGGAATTAGTGGGTCTTAGGGGAGCTCTAAGTTTATTTAGTCTTTTGAGGAACTGCCATACTGCTTTCCATAGTGGTTGAACGAGTTTACATTCCCACCAATAGTGTAGTAGTGATACCTCCTGGCCACATCCCCGCCAACATCTGTTGTTACTAGATTTCTTGATCATGGCCATTCTAACTGGAGTGAGGTGGAATCTCAGAGTTGTTTTGATTTACACTTCTTTTATGGCCAGAGATGTAGAGCATTTCTTCATATGTCTATAGGCCATTTTTGTTTCTTCTTCAGAGAAGACTCTCTTAAGTCTTTGGCCCATCTTTTAATGGGATGGTTGTTTCTTTGGAGATTAGTTTTGGAGTGATTCAATTTTTTGAGCTGTTGATATATTTTAGATATGAGGCCTTTGTCCAACATGGAATTTTCTATGCATCATTTTTAGGCCTACTGTCGCCCCAGACTGTTGGCACAACTTTCCCATCTACCCTGCATCCTCCAAGCTTTACTGTGTTTACTTCAACAGACAACTTAAAATTTGCTATTAGATATTTAAAGAACTGTGCATAGGTATTTCAATTCAACGTGACAATTTAGTACAGTGCATCCTAATCAATTTCTCTTAGCTTTTAAATGAATTTTTTTTCCACTTACACAGTATCTACAATCTCAGGAAGAGTCAGCCTAAAGATTAACTTGACATACATAGGGTAACTGCATTCAACTCATCCATGGATGTCACTGGAGGTTACTGGAAAGTGGACTTTTCTGCTGTGAGCAGAGATCCCTTCAGGGTTTGTTCTGTAGGATTAATGTTCTGCACCCACTGGCAGCCCAAGGGGTGGGCAGCATTAGTGCAGAAAAGCAAAAGGCGGAACCCCGGATGGCGGGTCCTGGTGATCTGCTCAGGTCACTCACTTGGGCCTGAGACCTCGGCCAAGTCACCTGCCCACTGGAAAGCTCACATCACTGGGAATCAAGAGTCAACCACAAGCAAGGTCATAAGGTGCAGTGAGCAGTCACAAAAGCCAGGATGTCCGGGCGCCGGTGGCTCACGCCTGTAAATCCTAGCTTCTTAGGAAACGGAGATCTGAGGATTGAGGTTCGAAACCAGCCCGGGCAAGAAAGTCCGTGAGCCTCTTTTCTCCAACTTAATCACCAAAGAGCCAAAAGTGGTGGGGCTGTGGCTCAAGTAGTCGAGTGGGCCAGCCTTGAACACCGGGGCTCAGGGACGGCATCCATGGTCTAAGTTCAAATCCCAGGTCCCCGTCTCTGACACACACACACACACACACACACACACACGGACAGGGACGGCATCCATGATCTAAGTTCAAATCCCAGGTCCCCGTCTCTGAGACACACACACACACACACACCCCTACACACACGGGCACGCACCAAGAGCGGACCCTGGAGGCGGCGGGCAAAGAAGCGGGGCGCCGGGGTGGAAGGGGGGGAATGTGGGGAGGCCGCCGGGCGCCAGTAGAGAAGCGCGGGCAGGCCGCGGGGCGCAGGGGGTCGTGGGGGGACGGGGTGGGGGGCCCATGGGGCGCCGGAGGGCGGTGGGGGGACGGCGGGGCGCCGGAGGGCAGTGAGGGGACGGGGGGTGGAGGGCGAGGCCGCGGGCCGGGCGGCGTTTACCTGGCCGTAAGTGCGGCTCAGAGCCACCACCAGCTTCGCCTGGTTCTGATGCGGCTGCTGCGCCAGCTGAAAAGCCTCCTTAATGGGCAGCATCCTCTTCTCGGCCCCCATGGCGCCGGAACAACCGAACTCCAGCGAAGCCCGGAATTGTCCCCCCGAAACAATCCAGCCTCTGGGTACACCCAGGGGCGCGATTACCGCCCGAGCTTTCAAATGACTCCCGCGGGAAGACGACTTCCCGCGAGACCGCCGCGAGAGCGGGAAGAGCTGGGTCCACCCCACCCCACCCCCCGACTCCCATCCGCGCATGCGCGGACAGGCTGCTTCGTGGGGTTTCTGAGAGGGGGCGTCGGCCTCGCCGGAAGTCGCGTCGTCAGGGAGACGGAGCGGAGCGGCCCGCGCGACCTTCGGGACCCGCCGGGCCTGAGCCCGTCCGGTGTGGCCGGGGCGTGAGGCGGGGAGGCTGCGCGCGTCCTCCACGGTGAGAGCCGGAGTCCGTCTCCGCTCCGGCTGAAGGGGCGTTGGGGGAGGCCGGGCCGCGCCGGGCGTCCCCGCGGAAGCGCGGGACTCCCCGGGGCCGCCCGGAGGGGCGTCACGAGCCGGCCCCAGCCACCCCCACCCCCGTGGCGGCCCCTGCCCAAGCCTCGGCCTCCGGCCGGGGCTCAGGCGATGGCGGCCGCGGCCGGGGGACCTCGGTTTACCGAGGCCTAACGACGCCACCGCACCCCGGAGAGCGCCGAGAAGGCGCAGGGCCTTCGGGTCGTGGGGGAAGCTAGATAACCGAGAGCCGGGCCCGAGCCCTCCTCCGCGGCCCCCTCCCCAGCTGGGAGCTGAATCCTCCAGCCCTGGGGAGTAATCCCAGTAAACCTCAGAAACAGACCCCAAAGACTGCCTCTCTTCGCGAAGACACCGCAGCGTAGACGTAACGGGCTGGCAGCTCCAAGAGCTGCTCTTCGTGAGACACTGACATCCACTGGAAAGCCAGGAGAAACCTGCGTTAGTACAAGCCGAGTCAGGGTAGGGAGTCAGAGCCTTCATGTCCTCCTCCAGAAGCCCCAGACTCCGGTCCTTCTCTGTCATGTCGGTAGGCAGGAGCTTCCGTCTTCTGGCCCCTCAGTTCCCTGCCCTCTGGGGCTCATGTGCACGTCTTATTTCTTAGATCAACTTAATTGTACCAACCAGAGAATCTAGGCAGATAGGTTGAAGGCAGCTGGTTTTTTCTTTCCCCTACACTGCCATACTCACTCCCAGTGGGTATGGAACCATTACTAAGCTGCCTGTACACCTTACACCACTTTAAATTTTACTGCTCCAATTTTTAGCTTTTTTTTTTTTTTTTGGCCAGTCCTGGGCTTGAACTCAGGGCCTGAGCACTGTCCTTGGGCTTTTTTCTCAAGGCTAGAGCTCTACCACTTGAGCCACAACACCACTTGCAGCTTTTTTCTCTGTATGTGGTACCCATGAATCCAACCTAGGTCTTCCTGCATGCTAGGCAAGCACTCTACCACTAGGCCAAACGCCTGGCCCCAATTTTTTTTTAACTTTTAAAGACAGGAATTTTTTTTCACATTAATCTTCAGCTTTATTCAGATTAGTATATTAGGAATGATAGTAACACTGGCAAATCACCGGTGGTTTTAAACACATTATTTAGTCTTTACAGTGCCTGCAAAGAAATTCAGATCTCTTCTTTAAAATGAGAAAACTGCCATTAACAATTTTCCTCTTGGTGTTCTGAGTGCCTGAAACTTTGTAGGGCTACAAATGCTAGTTAAAGTATTGAATGCAGTAGAATTTGGAGTTGCCTATAATTTTGAAATTGACAGGATATCTAATTTCAGAAAAGACAAAGATATTCCAGTTAATCAGCCAGAGTCAAAATAAAGAGGCCTTCACATACAAAGAGTATACTGGAAACATTTGTAATCTCACCATAACTTAAACTGTAGAATGCCTGAAAAACTGATAGAAGAAACATACAAAGGACAGTAATTTTTTAATCCACTATCTCCAAAATCATTTTTTAATTGCCAATATGAATTGCTAATGAGATAATCTGCGTTCTTTTCTATCACAAGTCTTTGCAGTTGGCTCTTATTTCATACTGCATTCCAAGCGTTGAGTATGCTTCCAACACTACTGGCTACAGTATCAGACAACACAGAAACATTCTGTACTTTGAGAGCCATTGTAAATAACATTTGCTTTTAAGGTGAAGTCAACTGAAAACTAAAAATGAGAACAAATGAATATTTGGTGACATTTTTTCTTATTTTATGGGCGTTAGTTCCTCCACTGACTTGCAGGGGGGGCTTGCTACGTCTGTGGCTTTTCTAGTAGTTTCTGGTTGTTCTTCTTTACTGTATCTTATTTTGATTGTTTATTTTTGTTGTACACAGTTGGGATTAGCTTCATAGCACTGACCTACAATCCCAGCCTTTACAGTACTGTTGGATTATCTCTCCTACCTTCTGGACTGCAGTCCCTTTTCTCAGTTACTCAAGGCTAAGAAATCCAACCACTAGAGGTCAGTCTTAACTATGTTTTGATTCACTTTTTAAAATTTTTGTTTTCTCAATGAGAAATGCCATTATTGTTCAATGTTTTTGAACAGAATAATCTGAGAAATATTAAGATGCTGTATTAAACACAAACATCATACACTTTTCCTGTTGTTTACATAGTTTTCTTTTTGCTTTTCTTCCCTCCCTCCATCCCCTTCACTGTACTGAACATTGAACTCAGAGCTTTACAGTTAATTTACAGTTAATTAGCATCCTTCTTTTGTCCTTTCTTTTTTTTTTTTCTTTTTTTTTTTGCCAGTGCTGGGCTTGAGCTCAGGGCTTGAGCACTGTCCTTGGACTTTTTCGAGGCTAGAGCTCTATCACTTGAGCTTGAGCATCACTTCCAGCTTTTTTCTATGTATGTGTTACCGAGGAATTGAACCTGGGTCTTTGTGCATGCTAGGCAAGCACTCTACCACTAGGCCAAACTCCCAGCCCTGTGCTTTCTTTTTGAAGGTTAGTCTTCTCCACTTTTCTGGGGCAGTTCTCAAATTAGCAATCCTCCTATTGCTAATTCCTCAGTACCTAAGATTCTAGGTTAGCATTTTATGTTCTCAGTTTGCTTTTTGTGCTTTAGAAAGGAAGAACAAAAATGTCCAACCATGAGAATAATTTTTCCCTGTGCTTGATAAACTTAGTTTAGTCCAAAAAATAACAACTTTAAAAAATATGTATATTAAGATTATTTAGTTCTAAAATTTCAAATCAGTAATTCTTAAAAGGTAAATTTTGCATAGAAATATGTGACAGAAGGCGTTAATTTAGTTTTGATTTGGAAAATGCACATATGGGACATAAAGAAATAGCAGCTATGGGCTTACTATGTATCTAGATTGTGTCCCTTCAAATAAGCTTTTTCTGTCTTAGTGCTAATTGTTAAGAGTATGTCTTATGCTTCAAATGTCACTATTACTGAAGTGTAGTTAAAATATATGTATAAGATGACATTACACTTAAAAAACCAATTTCTCCTTAATAAAATAAGGAAATGTGGTATTTGGCAAATTAAATTAAGAAACATTGTAAGTAAGCAAGCCTAACAGTACTTACATTCATGTTTCTTTAAGTTATATGGAGCTTCTTTTGTTTTACTGTAGTAATACTGTAGTAATGTCAGCTTAGTGGATCCTACTACTTTGGGGAAGCCTAAGGACAGTGTTCAGGCCCTGAATTCAAGCCCCAGGATTGGCAAAAGAAAAAAAAAAGATTGATTTATAGCTAACTTTGTCCTGAAATTTTTTGCTTTTGGTATGATTGGGTACTCTTGACCCTCTGATTATGTTTTTTGTTTTTGGGGTTTTTTTTTTCCCAGAGTCGTTCCGTGGCCTCAAACAGAGAGATGTTCTCCAGAATTACACTTGACTAACTATATAACTTTAGCATCCCTCTTTATGTCTTTAATTTGTATTTATAACATTGTGTATGTATTGTATCAATATATGTGCTAAATTTATCCATTCCCCTTTGATTCATGTGCCAGCCTTACATTATTTTCCCAAGTTATATATATGATTCTGTTTCTGAGCTCTATTCTGTTCAATGGGATGATTTGTCTATTTTTATACTAATTCCACTCTTATTTTAATTTTTTAACTTTCATAACAGCTTGAAAGGCAAGAATATATCCTAATACATGCTGATTGTCTATTTAACTGTTGATTTAGTCTCAAAAAACAACTGATCACTTTTTTAATTGTTGGTTTGTTTTTGTTTGTATTTCCTGTAACAGCTTCTTCGTGATTACCACCTCTGAAATCCCAGCAAGAGTTCCAGAAGCTAGCAGCTCTCCTTTAGGACAGCTGCCTAAAACCATTATCAACAAACATCTACAGGTAAAAATAATAAATACTATGTTTGGAGTTTGGAGGCATAAGGGTTCAGCTTTTCAGACATTACTTCCAGATGACAACTTACATCCTTGGAATTTGACTCAATTATGTACCAACAAAGAATTAAAATAGACACAGAGTCTTTCTAAGAACCATTCCCAGTTTTCTGGAGGGAGTTCTTAGAATATTAGAGTCCTAAACCTATGTATGATAGAGGGAAAATCTTTTAAGACTTTTTGCTCAGCCTATGTTTTCTTGGGAGTCTTGAAGTTAGATGAGCAATGTAATTACTTTTTTATTATTTAATACCATATCTCTAGTTTTCTCATTCACAGATTTAAAGCTACTGTGTCACTGGTTTCCAAGAACATTGACATCACCTATAGAAACATGAGATTCTTGCATACCTGGTGTTCTTGACAATTCATCTTGTCATACCCTCTGTATGAAACCAGCAGGCAACCAAGGTGACTACTGAGCTTCTTTTCCTACCCAGTAGGTACAGAATCACTGCCCACAGAGTACACACGTGTGTTCACAATACCAGTACCAACTGAGAATCCACTAAGAGAATCAGCTTGCCTAAATGAGGATCCTCCTCCTTTTGGGTAGCCAGGTTTGACCTGTGCCACTGGTAAGTGACTTCTACTCTTACACACTGAACTGGTCCTGAAGACTAAGATGTCTTCTTCATAAGTGAAGAATAAAGAACATAATCTTGAAGAACTGTACAAGTGGCGTGGAAGATGCACATTGTATATACAGTGGACTGAGAAATAGACAAACTTGGTGAAAAGATTTTATCATCTCATATTCCTATTAGCCAGTGTTTTGCTTTGCTTGTTACCATTTTCTATTTCTTTACTCTGTTTTATTCTAATGGGTCCCAGAATTCCCTCTCCTGATCGCTTAACTGAATCAGAAAGTGAGGAAGAAGAAAACATTAGCTACCTAGATGAGAGTTCTGGAGAAGAGTGGGATTCTTCTGAAGAAGAAGACCCTGTGGTGTTCAACCTAACACCTCTTGAGAGTCTTGCCTGGCAGGTTAAGTGCCTTTTAAAATACTCTACAACTTGGAAGCCTTTACATCCTAATTCTTGGTTATATCATGCAAAACTGTTGGATCCAAACAACCCAGTCCATATACTTCGAGAGATAGGTCTGAGACTCTCCCATTGTTCCCACTGTGTCCCCAGATTGGAGCCAATTCCTGAATGGCCCCCTCTGGCCTCCTGTGGAGTCCCACCTTTTCAGAAGCCCCTTACCAGTCCCAGCCGGCTCTCTAGAGATCATGCCACTCTAAATGGAGCACTGCAGTTTGCCACCAAACAGTTAAGTCGAACATTGAGTAGAGCTACGCCCATTCCTGAATACTTAAAACAGATTCCTAATTCTTGTGTTTCTGGTTGTTGCTGTGGCTGGCTAACTAAAACAGTTAAGGAAACAACTCGCACTGAGCCCATCAACACCACTTACTCTTACACTGACTTCCAAAAGGCAGTTAACAAACTCCTGACTGCATCATTGTAAAGATCAGCATTTGTTCCAGTGTCTGATTAAGAAAGGAGTGTAGTTGAGAAACTCATACTTTCTCAATAAAACTGTGCCATACCTTGACAAGTTAAAGTGCTAAGTATTGAACCACCCAAGGGTCCTGTAGTTCCACTACAGAAAATGTTCATTATGAGCGTGTTTAACAAACCCTGTGGATAAAATGACAACAATTAGTCAAAAAAAAGATGATTTTTTTTTGCTAGCACCAGGGTCTCACTCTTGTAATCCTATAACTACTAAGTAGGCTGAGATCTGAGGATTACAGTTAGAAGCTAGCCAAGGCAGGAAGTTGTAAGAGTCTTAATTCCAGTTAACCACACATAAAAAGCCAGACTAGAGCTATGGCTTAAATGATAAAGCACTGGCTATGAGCACAAACACTAACAGCTCTCAGAGTTCAAGCCCCAGTATAGGTACCCTAAATAGATATTATATTTTAAAGATTAGTTATACATTCTTCATGTTTTATAGTTATCCTGCCCCAGTATATTCTATCTGAATCTACTTCAAGTAGGTACCATATTATAAATGGGAAGAAATAAGTAGGTCAGCAGTGCTTTTGTTATACATCAGAATAGCCTTGGAAAGGTAGCACTCAACCATTGTCTAGAAGTTGGTTATTCACAATAAAATTTTATTTACAGTTTTCTCCTATTTATTTCTAGGGATGTACTTGAACTAAATTGAATAATTGCACAAAGGAAAATGATGGGAATATGGATTCATCTCCCAGCTTTTATATAGATATATCTTATATGTGACACCCTTTAGGGTTGCTTTTTTTTGTGAGGAGTGAAATTTCAAACCTGCCACTTAAAAATAGATTACAGATCCATTGGCTTCACCAGATTGGCTCTGGCCTAATTTGCCATTGAGATCAAGCCCCTAGGTTTAAAGAGACGTGTTACATAGAAATATGTGTTTCTTGGATCATAACATCCAACGTTTTGTTGGTAAATAGAGCACATTCCAAATGATGGTAAAGATGAAGACAGAATTTAGGTTTTCATAATTAGCTGCTAAAGGATTAAATTACTTGTGTGTCATTTCTTGGAGCAGAAGTCTATGCACTTTCCACATCACTACCAACATTCCAGGTGCACTTCTAATTTTAATAGCATGTATCCTATGATAGAGAAAAATCTATATGTGAAAATAATTAGAAAAGAAATTATTAAAATTATATCATAAGGGCCGGGAGTTTAGCCTATTGGTAGAGTGTTTGCCTAGCATGCACAAAGACCTAGGTTCTATTCCTCGGTACTACATACAGAGAAAAAAGCCAGAAATGGTGCTGTGGTACAAGTGATAGAGCTCTAGCCTTGAGAAGTCCCAAGGACAGTACCCAGGCCTGAGTTCAAGGCCCAGAACTAGTTAAAAATAAATAAATAAAATTATATCATAAGCCGAGTGCCAGTGGCTCACACTTATAATCCTAGCTGCTTAGAGCTTAGATCTAAGGATCATGATTTGAAGCTAGCGCAGGCAGGAAAGTTCTTGAGACTCTTATCTTCAGTTAAGCACCCAATGAGTCAGAAGTTTAGCTGTGGCTCAAGTGGTAGAGTACTACCCTTGAGCAAAAAAAAATCAAAAAAGAAAAAAAAAAACCCAGGCCAGTTCAAGTCCCAGAGCCAATCATATGTCCTCTTCTTTGTTTTCTTTTTGCATATTTTTATAATGATTTTTTGAAAGGTAGAATCATAAAATTGAAGCAGTGATTTACAAATTCTGTAAATGTACAGCAAATTTAAATAGAATGAAGAATTTTTATAATGAGTATTTTTGAGTATTTCTGCTGAGCCTTAGTTGTTCTAAGAAAAAAGGAGGATATTGTAGATAGGATAAAAAAGATGTTAGTGAAAATTATTGATTTGAAACCTTATACTGTTAATGTAACAGAGTGAATATATCAGAAATGTCCTATGTAGATATTGTGTGAATGAGTTTTTAAATGTTACAAGAAAAAAAACGATACAAGAACGTGTTTCTTTTTTCCTAAGAGGAGGACATAAGAAGCCTGAAAAGTAAAGTATGTTGATGTTTATGTATCCATTTTATCTGTGTGCATATTAAAGTGCCTTGCTCATTAATATTTTTGCTATTGATTTTGAGAGGAAGTCTTTCCCCAGCTTGGCAGCTGAATAAACCAGTAGCTTTGTACATGTTGAACAGAGTATGGTCATTTGTCCTTAATATGAAATAGATTTTCTTTACCAAAGGCAATGTCAACATTCACTAAGTACTGAATACATATAGAAAGATACACATCTGTTTCTGTGAGACATATTGGCATCTTTAGAAAAGAAACATAAAGAACAAAATATGGCATATTTAGTGACAACCCAAATTTAAGCTCATTGTGGTTAATAACCCCAGGTTGATTCCTTAAGTGTGCTTTTTGTGTGAGTTTGGGGTAACATTACCATTTTCATATTCTCCCTATCTGGCCCTCTAATTAAAAACAGTCATCATTATCAGGAAAAAAAGAGGCCAGGCACCAGGCTCGTGCCTATAATCCTAGCTACTCAGGAGGCTGAGATCTTAGCCAGTGCAGGCATGAAAGTCCTTGAGACTATCTTCAGTTAACCACCAAAAAAATCAGAAGTGGCACTGTGGTTCATGTGATAGAGTGCTAGCCTTGAGCTGAAGAACTCGGGCACAGTGCCCAGGCACAGAGTTCAAGCCCCATGTCCGACAAAGAAAGAAAAAGAAAAAAGAATTTACTGGGAGAAAGCGGGGAAGGAGAAATACTGTTCAAAAAGAAATGTAGGGAGTTGGGGATTTAGCTGGTGAAAGAGTACTTGCCTGACAAGTGTAAGGCCCTGAGTTCAGTCCTCAGCGCTGTAGGAAAAAGAAATGCTTCAGGTAGAAATGTACTCTTTACCTGACTGTATTACCACCTTTATAATAATAAGAGCCTGGTGTTGTCTAATAATCGCAGTTCAAAGCCAGCCCAGGTACTAAAAAGTTCGTGAGATTCTTATCTCCAATCAATATCCAGAAAACCGGGAAGTGATGCTGTGGCTCAAGGGGTAGGGTGGTAGCCTTTTGCTGAACAGCTCAGGGACAGTGGCCAGGCCCATAATTCAAGTCCCATGACCAACCAAAAAGAAAAAAAAAAGTTTAATTCAAAAAGGAAAGAATTAGTCCCCTGTTTCTACAAACAGTTACCAGTGGAGTAAAGAGGATTTCTAAGTCATGTAAAGGTAGTTTTCTCAGTTCAGAATCCAGATATCTTGAGCCTAGAAGACCATAATTACAACTTTTAATTCCATCTGCTGATTAAAGAAAGGGACATGGTCAGAGAACAGATGAGTTGGTCCTCTCCAAGGCAATTTTGTGCTAGAGCTCCTTTCATACACACTAAAAAACTTTTTTCATCATGAAAACAGTATTGAAATTTTAGAAAAGAGCAAATAAAGTCCCTAACCACTTGGAATATTTTCTTGCTAAGGCATAAGTTATCTTACATGTGCTATTTTATTAAATAGCTTTCTACTTTTGGCTTTCATGTTAGTGCAGTCCCAGCACAGGGGATAAAAAATTACATGGAGTACTACACAGAAAATTGTGAGTCTGAGGCCATTTTGGGCTACACAAAGCCTATCATGTGGTGGGCACAGTCCAACAAGTAAGGCTCAAAAAGGACCACCCAGGGAATAGTGCCAGTGGTTTAATATTAGTAGTTAGCTCTGCTAATCTCACAAGGCAGGAGCACACAGAACCCAGGCTAGAAGTAGAGAATACATAGAAAAGTGTAGAAAGTAGATGGAACTTTTAGACCTTATGACATAAAAACAAATTAACACATGCTGACCTATTGGCAGTATCTACTAAAAGACAAGGAAATACACAGACTCAGTACCAGGCAGACCTGGCAAAATTTTGGTAGGAAAGGGGTTTGAACTGATTTACTTCTACCACTCATGCCATGCTCCTAGTCCTATTTATTTTTAGTGAGCATCTCACAGTTCATCTGAGACCTGGGCCAGACTCAGTCCATGATCCTTTTACTTTTGCCCCCATGTACCTAGGATTATGGACATGAATCACTATGTTCAGTGTTTTGACATAGCCTCACCAACTGTTTTTGTCCAGACTGGCCTTAGGCTGTGATTCTCCCATTTTTACCTCCCAAGTCTCTGGGATTACAAATGTGAGCCATCACATCTAGCACTCTGACAATTTTGAACAC
The DNA here is from genome assembly GCF_031878675.1 of Megascapheus bottae. Classification (NCBI taxonomy): domain Eukaryota; kingdom Metazoa; phylum Chordata; class Mammalia; order Rodentia; family Geomyidae; genus Megascapheus; species Megascapheus bottae. The sequence continues at coordinate 51,961,991 of NC_143521.1, forward strand.
AATGTGGTATGATACAGTAGTAGTCTACTGAGTTCTTTCAGTTGATTAATAGACTCACTTGAGAGTGTCTGACTAACAAAAGGGACAGGACAAGGATGCAACACTGACTTGACACTTGCTGTCTGCCACCTCCTGTGAAATTGGGAGAACTGACCAGCTTTTGGAAGTGAGATGTAGGACAGTGAGTACCAGATCTCTCCCTCTCTTTCTCCCCCCACCCATCACAATGAAGACAGGACCAAGATTGTTGCTTCTAGTCAATTGTTGAATCAGTAATGTTGGCAACAGATTAAGATTGGTTCATGAAACACCAAACTGAGTCAAATTAGGACACTTATTCGGAAAATTTAGTTGCATCTATCACATAAGAAAATTCCTGGAATCATTCGAGGGCACTCTGTGGTAATCAGTAGTCTTCTAGAAGGTAGAATAGGGATCCTGGTTGGCCAAGCAAGAATAGAACTGAGTTCTGGTACCCAGAAACCAAGATGGTGGTGTATCTTGTATCTGATTAGACTGCAACAGGAACCAGCAGTTATTAAATACAGGACCCAGTAGTATCTCTTTTTAGTGAGGGAGTACTATGTTTGGGCTCACTGCTAAACTCACGCCTAATTGTATCTTTCTGTCAATGATAACTGCTCTTGGACATCGTAATCTGACATATCAGTTGATGTTCTGCAATGGGTTAATTTGGCAGTGATCTAAAAGAGACAACAGGTACGGCCATCTTGTTTCAAGAAGGATCCTAAGCCAGATGTCAATATTTCATGCTATAATCCTAACTATTCAGAAGGCAGAGATCAGGAAGATGATGATTCTAGGCCAGCCCAAACAACAAGAAGTTTATGTGGCTCCATCTCAACATAGAAAGATGGATCTGCTAGCACGTACTTGTTAATCCCAGTTATACGGCAGGAGTTATATACAGGAGGATTGAGGTCCAGCCGTGCCTAGGGAAAAAGTGAGATCCTATTCAAAAATAAAAGACGGGGGGAGGCCTAAGTGGTAAAGTCATTGCCAAGCAAATATGAAACCCTGAGTGCAAACCCAGTGCCACCAATAAAATAGATTGGCTTTATTACTCCACACTAAATGAACAAAATGATTCAACAGAGTAACAGCTCTGCACATACAACGGAGGGATCAGTTGGAGAAAATTAATACCAATTGCTGTACTAATTGGAGGATTGCATTGATAATTGGCCCCAGCCAGTGCATTCCATGGACACTTAACAAAATGCTACATATTATGGACCCTGCTTCCCTAGGAAAGTGACATAGATTTTGCTAGTGGTCTGAATGCTTTGTTTCAGAGCCTTGTTACCTTCTCTGACCCAGCTTTCCTAGAAGGTTAATATTCTACTTAGGATGCATGTATTTCAATATTAGGTTGCAAAAATAAAAACAATAAAATAGCACAATCTCAAAGTTGAATTTTTATGACTCATGTATTTATTTTCAATAACCATGTGGCATCATTTCCAGAAATACACTCAAAATATTACCTCAGTAAATAGGAAGTTTGATTTGGTTGTTCCTTAATTATGTTTTATTCATATTCTTTTATCATGACAAAAAAATAAGCATTGCTTTCTTTTGTTTAAATACTTGATAAGCAGCACATTTCTGGGAGCCATTCTTCATCACAGAAAAAGTCTACAAATATGGAACAAGCATCACTGCCTTGCACAACCCCCCACGGTTCAAGGATCTGGAGGGTGGAGGTGAGGAGCAAAACTGGAAAGGAGAAGATTGTTTTGACTGTATTTTTGCTTTTATAGCCTGGTAACAGCCTAATGAAATACTGAACAGAACAGAGGACTGAAAGAAGGTGGTACTGGTAGAAGTGAATTATGTTGGAGACAAGGCAATTAAGGATTCCAGTGCAAACTCTGTGAGTCTCTGCTAACTTCTATCTCGTAAGATCTGTCTGCCTTGCCCCTCTAGAAAGCTGAACCCTGAAAGGGAACAGCTTGATTCCTTGTAACAGTGAAAGCCAGAGTGTACACACCTTGCTCATTCCTCCACAATGACTAGTTACTTGAAGGTACACTGATAGCCAGGAAATATTAGACACTTAAGGAAACCTGTAATGAATGATGAGCATAATGTATCCCCAGAGCTATGATATTAAACCAGGTGCCGTGGCTCACAGCTATAATACCAGCTATTCTAGAGGCCAAGATCAGAAAGATGAGTTCAGTACCACTATGGGCAAAAAATTCACCAGACTTCACATCATGGAAGGAGGGAGGAAGGAAGGGAGGGAAGGAAGGAAGGAAGGAAGGAAGGAAGGAAGGAAGGAAGGAAGGAAGGAGGGAAGAGGGAGGGAGGGAGGGACAGAGGGAGGGAGGGAATGGACAGAAAAGAAAGAAAGAAAGAAAGAAAGAAAGAAAGAAAGAAAGAAAGAAAGAAAGAAAGAAAGAAAGAGAAAGAAAGAAAGAAAGGAAGGAAGGAAAGGAAGGAAGGAAGGAAGGAAAGAAGGAAGGAAGGAAGGAAAGAAGGAAGGAAGGAAGGAAGGAAGGAAGAAAGACAGTCCAGGAATGGTGGTACACGCCAGTAATAACAGCTATGCAAGAACCGTAAGTAGAAGGATCACCTTCTACACACCCCAGGCAAAAATGTAAAGATGTTAAGGGAAAATTAACTAAAGGGAAAAGAGCTGGAGGAATGGCCAGAGTGCTAGAGAGCCTACCTAACAGCCGCCAAGACCCTGAGCAAACCTAATCCACCATATATTTTTTTAAGAAGAAATGATATTCTCAGAAACTTTCAAGGATATACTAATGCATAACATAAAAACAAGAAAAGGCTGTTATTTTTAAAGTCATGAGATAAGAGCTATTCGAGAAATGAAGCCAAAGATGAAATATTTAGTAGATGTGTCAGAAAATGATTTGCAGAAATTCCAGAAAGTAGAACAGAAAGGCTAAGGTGACAGGCATGAACAAAAAAGAAAATCAGAGTGAGATGTAGCATCTAATTGCAGAATTCCAAAATGAGAACGGAGAAGGAAGATGAAGGAGGAGATGAGATTATCATTATTCCCTCAAATTGTGATATGGTTTCATCTCCTAAAAGGATCCCATCAAGTGGCGAGCATGATGAATTAAAACAGCAACAAGGAGGGAAATGGGGACTAAGATATGAGAAAGGGTATCAATGTGTGTGAAGTAATGCACCTTCTATCTGGTGAATATAATGTAACCCTTCTATTAATTATAATAAAAATACATGTATGGAAAACAACAACAACCAAAGGACATCATTATGACAGTGAAGGGCTAAAGAAAATCCTAACTGCTTCCAAAGAGTATGGTAAACAGGTTACACAAAACTAGTTATTTCCAGAATGTAGCGACTAGGCAAAAACAAAACAAAACAACAAAAACAACTAAACTGTGAGAACTAGTCTTTAAAATATATAAGGGTTGGGCTGAGAGTTTGGCTTGGTGGTAGAATATTTACCTACCATGCACAAAAACCTCAGTTTGATTTCTCGAGATCACATACATAGAAAAAGCTGAAACCGGTGCTGTGACTCAAGTGGTAGAGCTCTACCCTTGAGAAAGCCCAAGGACAGTGCTCAGGCCCTGAGCTCAAGCCCAGGACTGGCAAAAAAAAAAAATGTGTAAGGGGAAATTCTAACCCAGAATTCTGCATCTAGACAATGTGGTCAAATATAAGGCTGAAGTAATTTGAGTTCTGAGTATGCATCTTTATAACTTGCATGGTCTCTCCTTTAGGAGAACACCGAAGAATTATGATCTGAAAAGAAGTGGGAAAATAATGGAATATTGAAATCCTAGACCTGTCACCCCCCCCTCAAAAAAAAGTAAAACAATGGGAAGAAGTCTCAGGATGACAGCTGTGTCATGTAAGTAGATGGGACCCAAGAAGTAGTCTATAGGAAAACTCTGAACAATGTGTTTGTGTATGTGGAAAATGTAGCTGTTAAGGAGCTTGAGATCTAAGGATTGCAGTTTGAAGACAAACTGGGCAGATAAATCTGTGAGACTCTTGTTTTTGTTTGTTTGTTTGTTTGTTTTTTGATGAGTCATGGGGCTTGAACTCTGGGCCTGGGCATTGTCCCTGAGCACTTGAGCTCAAGGCTATCACCCTACCCCTGGAGCTACAAGCCCTACTTCCCATTTTCTAGAGATTAATTGGAGATAAGAGTTCTTTAATGCCCAAGCTGGCTTTGAACCGAGATCCTCAGATCTCATCCTCCTGAGTAGCTATGATTACAGGCCTGAGCCACCAGGCCAGTGAATCTGTAAAACTCATCTCCATTTACTAGCAAAAAGCTGGAAGTGGAGGTAGCTCAAGTAGTGGAGCACAAGCCTTAAGTGACAAAACTGAGACAGTGAGGCCTTGAGTTCAAATCCAAGTACCAGAACAAAATAATAAAGTTGAATTTTAAATGTAAAAATAATTACAGCAGCTGGGTGCTGGTGGCTCATGCCTGTAATGCTATCTACTCCAGAGGCTTAGATCTGAGGATTGCAGTTCAAAGTTAGCCCAGGCATGAACGTCTGTGAGACTCTTATCTCCAATTAACCACCTGGAAACCACAAGTCTGTAGCTCAAGTGGTAGAGCAGTAGCCTTGAGCTGAAGAGCTCAGGAACAGTGCCCAGGCCCAGAGTTCAAGCCCCATGACTGCTGCTGCTACTGCTGCTGATAATAATAATAATAATAATAATAATAATAATAAAAATAATAATAGCAACAGCATAATTTCAGAACCAAATTTTAAAGTTTGAAATACAATGTAGGCCAGGAGTTTGGCCTAGTGGCAAAACTACCACCCAGGACTGGCCAAAAAAAAAAAAAAAATATATATATATATATATATACACACATATATATATATTTGTACAGATTAGCAAAAGAAAGGATATCATTTCCCAATGAGAAATGTACTCATTACCTGACTTAGGTACAGTAAACCCTCTGCACATCGCTTTCAAAAAAGTATACAGATTTCAGATTAACAGATTTCAATAACTAGAATTGAGTATGATTCTAAACAATTGTTTTAGTTTTAGCCAATACTGGGATGTGAACTCAGGGCCTTGTGCATGGTAGGTAGATTCTGTACTGTTTGAGCTATGCCTTGAGCCTTTTTTGCTCTGGTTATTTATTTATTTGCCAGTGCTGGGCTTGAGCTCAGGGCCTGAGCACTGTCCTTGGACTTTCTCAAGGCTAGAGCTCTACCACTTGAACCTCAGCACCACTTCCAGCTTTTTACTATGTGGTACTGAGGAATCGAACCCAGGTCTTCGTGCATACTAGGCAAGCACTCTACCACTAAACCAAAAGCCCGGCCCTTGCTCTGGTTATTTTTAAGGTAGGGTCTCATGCCTGCCATCCTCCTTTTTATGTATCTGCATACGTTGTTAATGAAATCTGTTTTTACCTTACTGTCATGTTTTTAGACATTACCTGGTCAACTGTTTTTCTTAACCTTGTTTTGGACAAATATCCAGTTTCTGTCTGTTCCTTCTTTGCTCTTCTAGTGTCTCTCCTTCAGGAGGAATAGAGGAGGGCTCAGAAATCTCTGGTGGTGATTCTGAGTTAAGCACTCTGTTTTCTAAAGCCACTGGGGGAGGAGAGGGAAGATTGTTCTGAAAAGGCAGCCCAAGATTGGTGGTAGGAACAATGAGCATTCTCAAATAGAAATATTTATGTTTCTAACGCATCTGTCCTGTTTATGATGCTACAGATAGATATTCTGGATCGACTTTTCTCACTTATAAAAATAAATACCGGTAGCTGCACTTTGAATGTGGTTTCTTAGACCGTTTGAAACCTACTTATTTTATGAAGATTGTTAAAACTCTTGGCAGAATGCAATTTTTAAGTGAAAATCTATTTACCGTTCAAACTCAAAATAATGTCTCTGTTAGTCATGCTTCAGAAAAATCTGGTCAGAGCTGGCCACTTTTCCGGAGGGAAAATTTATCCAGCTAACCCCATCTTCTCCCAAACTGATAAGGCTCCAGAAACTTGACAGGGCTCCCCGCCACGCCCAGGCGTGGATTTGGACTTCTTCAACCCGTGCTACATATCCAGCTCCTCCCCATCCCGCCTTTCCACCCCTCTTGCTCGGGACTTACTCTGTGGTCCTTTCTCCCTTTCCCACTGACCAGAATTCTGCTCCTGACCCGGATTTCAGTTCCACATTGGCTGGATCCAAGGTGGCAGGCACCTCCACGCGTCCCAGGTGCGTCCCGTCCCTCCGCCGTGGCGCGGGCCCTCGCTGTGCGCCCACCCCGACGTCTGGCGCTCCCCACTTGCCCTTCCCAGCCAGCCACCTGTGTGTGCCCGACCCGCAGGTGTCGGAGCTCACTTTCCTGGCACCTGTCCCACCCACCCTCTTCCTGCGATTCAACTGGGAGCCCCGCGCCCTTCTCGTCTGCAGCAGGAGCGCGCTGACCAGCCTTCGGAAGCCCCAGGCTGGCAGCTCCCAGCCGCGCAAGCCTCCCCCTGGGAGCGCCACCCACGCTCGCCCCGGAGCCTGGCGCGGGGTGGCGAGTCGCACGCGCCTGTCCGTAGGGCGCAGTGGCCCGAAGCCGATGACCCAGGGAGCGGAGGAAGGTGGCGCCGTGAGCTCCAGAGGCCCACGCCTCCCGGGGACAGGAGCCATGCGCTAGCGCGGCGGGCAGGACTGCAGTGCCACCTCTCCCGCCCGCGAAAGCCACACGCACGGCCGCGCGCGCACGCACGTGCACACGGTGGGCCGGGAACACGAGCGTGAGCATTGGCGGCTGGCCGCGATGGCATCTGCTCTCCACGGCAAGATTCACCCGCCCGGCCCTTGCCCGAGCTCCAAAGCCTGCACCCGCAGTGGCGGCGCCGACTGGGGAATGGACTGTGATCCCGACATGCGTGTGAAAATGTGCAAGAAGATCGCTCAGCTCACCAAGGTAAGGCGGGGTGCTGCGGGCCGCCCACTACTCCCCCCTCACCCCCCCGTGTGTGAGAGGAAAGGTGGGGAGGTCGACTCCGGCCAGGCCAGGCCCATTCGGGACAAAGTTTGTATGGAAAGGCAAGCGATCTTAAATCTGGGTGACCTGAACCAAGGAAACTCCCCTGGCCCTCTTGCCAAGCAGGTTGACTGGGCTTTTGTCAAAGGGGGAATGTGAAGTTTGTGTGTGTGTGTGTGTGTGTGTGTGTGTGTGTGTGTGTGTGTGTGTGTGTGCGCGCGCGCCCGCGCGCCCCCCCCTTCCCGCCCCCCACCCCCCAGCGCGCTTCCCTTTGCCAGCGCTGATCGTGCCTGGAATGCTGTGATTTCATTCACCGCAGCACTTTACAGCTGGGGAGGTCATGTGAATGCTGTTGAAGCACTTGATTCATTTATTCATTCAACAAATATTTGAGTCATTTGTTGAGTGCCAGCTACTTGCATGGCGCTGTAGTAAACCTGGAAGGCAGCCCAAGAGACTTACTACCAAACTGGCTGCAGACGTGTGTAGGAGCTTAAATGGGGAGCAGTGCATTCACTATCCAACACTTAAGACGAACCTGGAGGAGGTCGGCCAGCCCATCCACCCCTCTCATCCAGGGCCTTGCTTGCACTTTCCCAGTCTATGCGGCTTCCTGGTGAAGATGAGTATGAAGAGCCTACCAGGGCTCATTGTTTCTTGTTAGGAGAGCCTCCTCTTAGGTTCCTCTCATGAGGAACGACAGTCCTCCTTATCTATGGTACAAGGCTGGGAGTGGGCTGTTTGCTTGGGGTTTCATTTAGCTGGCAAACTGGAGACCACACTGGTCTGTGAAAGGTCAGGTCCAAGTTCATCCAGGAGTGATGGAACATACTCCCCTCCCTCCCTCCCTCCCTTTTTCCCTCTCTTCCTCTCTCCCTCTCTCTCCCATCTCTATCACTCATACACACATATACACACACATACACACACACACAAACACATACACACACACTTCATACACACACTTTCTCATGGAATCACAGATACCCCTCACTCTTTTGCAGGAAGAATAAAGCACTGAGCAGTCAGTACCTACCTTCTGCCTTCTTTGCTCATGAGTCTGACTCCAAACAGCTGGAAAGGGGAAATGGGACGTTTGACATGTACAGCAAGCACTATGGATCTAACCTGCCCTCACCTAAATACTGATGTTGATTTTTTTAATGCTTATTTATTCAAGTACCTGGAAAGGCACCTAGCTCCACTATAAAGCATCTACTCTGTTTTAGAAGAATCTAAAATATTTTGGAGAGGTTGCTATAATCATAAATTGCTAAACAGTGTATCAAATTACAAGTACTGTAGGAGCAACATCAAAGGTTATAATACTGTCATGGATAGAAACAGATTTTACAAAGGAAATAATTCTTGTGTTTTTAAATTTAGGGGTACCTACTGTGTGCCAACACTATGTTGAATATTAATGACATAAAACTTAACAAGACACAGACCTTGCCTTTGTAGTCTGCCAAGCATATATTAACAGACCATATCAATAAAATATGGTAATCATTTTACTCATTAATATTTATGGTATACCTATTATGAGTCAAGCACCGAAGACCCAACAGTATGTACATAATCCCCAACACACAGAAGACAGTGTTTCTCAAAGTTTACTCTTATCACAAACCATGGTTAATTATTCTTACATATTGCCTGTCTTTTACCATTTTTCATGCTAATTGCTTAAATTAGAAATTTCTGATCATGATAAGCTCCTTTCGGCTATTATTGTATGGCATGTATTTTTCTTTTTTTCCATATATTTTTATTATAATTTGGCATGTATTTTTCATATGTGCACACTTAGTCCTTCTGAGTTAAACTTTAGTTGTATCTTTGATAGATAAATTTAATTCATGTGCATTTATTGTGATCAGTAATATATTTAGATTATTTTTCCATTGTATTTTATATTTTTTACTTATCATTCTCTTTGTTTCAATTTTATTGGATTAGAAAAGTGATTTTTATTCCACTACTTGCTTGAAAGCCCTATGCTTGTTTTTATTCTTCTTAGCACAGAAATGGTGGGACAAAAAGGTGAACAAATGCAGCAGTGACCCTTACTAGACACTATATGGAAAATGAACTGTACAAATTGGAGGTAGAGGGGGAGAACAGGAAGAAAACGAAGGAAAGGGTGACACTTCAAAAAGAAATAAATGTACCCTATCACCTGACTTATGTATAACTAGCCCTCTGTATATCACCTTTACAATAACAATAAACAGGCTCTTCAACCACTTAATAGTATTATATTATTATAATCTATATAGTATAAGATATACAATATAACAAAATATACTAATAAAATATATAATATATTGTATTATTATTAAGATACTTAACTGTAATATTTTCTAATCTCATCTAATTGGGTCTTTCTATGTATTTTACCATTTGTCAGCCCTTGCCTTTCCTATCCAATTAATTGCTGCATGTCTTTGTTTTTACTTTTCAAATTTCAAACTAGCTGTTTTACTCAAAAATTAAATTTACTGACATCAATTTCTTTGCTTATCACATTTTTTTGACAGTCCTGGGGCTTGAACTCAGGACCTGGTCACTGCCCTAGGGATTTCTTAAGGCTAGAGCTCTACCACTTGAGCCACAGCACCACTTTCTGGCTTTTCTTATGTATGTGGTACTAAGGAATTGAACCTGGGTCTTTATGCATGTTAGGCAAGTACTCTAACACTAGGCCACACTCCCAGCCCCCACATTTTTTCCCCTTAATTCAGCATGTTTCTTTTGAATTCATATCCCTTGTGGCTAAAGTCTATTGTTCTTTTATATAGGGAAATTTATTTGGAAAGGAATACACTAGCAATAGAAATTGAATCATCTCCAGGGTAAGCATGACTACAGTTCATTTTTCCACTGACACGTTCTGTAGGGTCATGGTTGTGGAGGGATTACCTTGTATATTTGAAACTGTCTTCCTTTTGCTGTCGTGGGTGTATAATCCCTTATCTGGGAACAGAATTCTACTGTGCAGGTACTTTCCCATAGTACCTTCATGATAGTGCCACATTGTTTTCTGGGCTTGACCACTGATGACAAATAAGTCTACTCCTTACTTGATTTTCATGTGATATTGCTTTTGTCTCACTGGAGCTTCCTTGGTGTTAGTTTATTGAAGATGCATGTTTTCTTTAATTCTGGAAAATTACAAATACTTTTTCTCTTGAAATACTGTCTCTATTCCATTACTTTCATTCTGCTTTCTGGAATTGTCATTAAGTGAGCAAGAAAGCTTACCCATCTATCTCTAAGAATATTATTAATTCTTTTTAATCTTCATCCCATCCTAGGGAATTTTTTGTACTATCTTCCAGTTTGCCAGTCCTCTTAGTTATCTGTCCATTCAAGTTTTCTTCATCTGTTAACTTTTAGGATTTTAGTAAGTTTATTTTCCATTTCAAAGATTAGTTACTACTTTATTTTGTTCTGATTTGTTTAACAATTCCTTGATTAATTTTCAGCTTTATTGAGGTAGAATTTACATAACACTAATTAAGTGTACAACTCAACATTTCACATAAATTTCAAGTCATCAACCCATAGCTATTTTCCAGTTTTAGAATATTTCCAACACTCCAAAGAAATCCATCCCTGAACCCATTTATAGTTAATCCCTGTTCACAACTCATCAATAAATAACCTTAAACTTGTTCTCTCTTTCTATAGAATAGTTTTTTCTGGATATTTCATATAAACAAAATCATATAGTAGTAATATTTTCTGTCTGACTTCTAGGCTTATCTACAATGTACTACATATCATTAATCTATTCCTTTCTCTTTCTTTTTCTCTTGTGTACCCATTCACCAGTAGATTGATGTTTGAGTTTCCATTTCTGGCTAGCATAGATAATTACATTCATGATGAAAATCTTTGTGTGCTCTTAGGAATATAGTCAGGAATGAAATTTTTACTTTACATGCTAAATTTATGTTTCACTTTCTAGGAAACAGTGTTTTCCACACTGAATATACGATCTTACATTACATTTTCCAGCCTACCTAAAATCTCCTAGTATATTTCCATGCATCCAATCTCCAATAACAGTGAATAAAATGCCTTCAGTATTCTACTTTGTGCCCATCTTTCTCTCTCTTCTTAATGCTTGCTTCTTTTTTTTTTTTTCCTGTCAGTCATGGGACTTGAACTCTGGGCCTGGGCACTGTCCCTGAACTCTTCAGCTCAAGGCTACTGCCCTATCCCTGGAGCCACAGTGCCACTTCCAGTTTTCTAGTGGTTAATTGGAGATAAGAGTCTCGTGGTCTTCAGTGCCTGGGCTGGCTTTGAACCATGATTCTCAGATCTCAGCCCCCTGAGTAGCTAAGATTATAGGCATGAGTCACCATACCCAGCTTTTAATGCTTACTTCTAAAAATAAAAACAAAAACTTAATTCACACATGGAATTTGTATTATATGTGGGATACATGTGATATTTTGATGCATATAGAAAATATGTAATGGGGGCGGGGAGTTTGGCCTAATGGTAGAGTGCTTGCCTAGCACAAAGACCCAGGTTCCATTCCTCAGTACCATGTACATAGAAAAAAGCCAGAAGTGGTGCTGAGGCTCAAGTGGTAAAGCTCTAGCCTTGAGAAAGTCCAAGGACAGCACTCAGGCCCTGAGCTCAAGCCCAGGACTGGCAATAGTTTCATTATGTTTGAAACAATCAAAATCTCTTCTACTAGCTGTTTTGAAGTAGACAATTGTTGCCAACCATAATTATCCCACTGTGCTGTAATATATCAGAAGTTATCCATTCTATCCAATTGCAACCCTGAGCCCCAAACCATCTTTTCTTCATGTCGTGATAACCAGCATTCTACTTTCTAGCTTTATGAAGTTTATCTTTTTTATACATAATGTCTTCTAGTCCTGTCTTTGGTATATAGATGATAGAATTCCATTCTTTTTCTGGTTGTATAATATTCCATTGTATATAGCTATTATATTTTCTCTGTCTTTTCATCCATTAGTGAACACCCTCAGTTGATTCTGTATATTGACTGACATGAATAGACATTTAGCTCTCAGTTTTATCCTCTTTTTTGCCAGTCCTGGGGTTTGAACTCAGGGCCTGAACACTGTCGTTGGGCTTCCTGAAGGCTAGAGCTCTACCCCTTGAGCCACAGCATCATTTCTGGCTTTTTCTATGTATGTGATACCAAGGAATCGAACCCAGGTCTTTGTGCATGCTAGGCAGGCACTCTACCACTAGGCCAAATTCCCGGCCTAGAAGGTACACATTGCACGTGCACACGCACACACACACACACACACACACACACACACACACAAAATAAAGTACCTAATTTTATTTACTATTTACAACTGCTAGGTCTTTGATATGCAGTGATGTAGTAAATAACTAGAGTGGTGTAAAATTCAAGATGCACACCTTGGAGAGCTTTTTTATTTTTTTTATTGTAATTAATAGAAGGGTTACATTATATTTGCCAGATAGAAGGTACATTTCTTTTTTTTTTTTAAGGAATTAGAACTTTATTTTTGTTTGTTTGTTTGTTTGTTTATTTATTTATTTATTTATTTATTTGCCAGTCCTGGGCTTGAGCTCAGGGCCTGAGCACTGTCCTTGGACTTTCTCAAGGCTAGAGCTCTACCACTTGAGCCTCAGCACCACTCTGGGTTTTTTTGTATGTATGTGGTATTGAGGAATCGAACCCGGGCCTTTGTGCATGCTAGGCAGGCACTCTACCACTAGGCCAAACTCCCAGCCTAGAAGGTACATTACTTAACAATCATTGCTACCCCTCCTCATGTTTTTGTCCCCATTTCCCTCCCCAACCCCCTCCAAGATACAGAAACAAGAGCCATATAAGGTGTGACTGTTGTTCTTAATGTACTATGTTAGTTCTCATCTTACCTTGTTATCTGATATATTGTATATATGTCTATTTGTTTATTTGAAATAGGATAGGGAAGGGGCAAAAACAAGATGTGGAGAGCTTTTTTAAAACACAACAGCTATAGACGTGGAGCTAAATGCAACACCTAAAGCTAGACTGGATTCTGTCCTGGCAATTTGTCCCGAGTCATCCTCACATAAGGAAGCACTGGATATAACCCAGTGCCAGGCTGATCCTAAGCTTGACAAATGTTTCACTTCCCTTCCTTTTTTAACTGAAAGCACTACAGGGGGTGAGTATGATCACCCCAGAAGTAACCTGGAGCAGAGCCAGCCCTTCCACCCCAGAGGCCAAGGCAGTGCCATGAGGCAGTGGGATTGAATCTGTTGCTACAGGAGTCCTCAGCAACAGGTGGCCACTTGAACCCTGTTTTCATGACTTAAAGGAGTTTCATTATACCTACTGTCTCTCTGCCCTCCTGAAAATACCCTTCTACTTGCAGGAGCTTGTTTGGGGACAGATGTATAAGCAGTTCTACAAGTTGGCTTTAGGACTCTAGATTTGAAAAAGGATTTGTTTTAACAAGCCCTTTCTGTTGGAATTTTTTAGCTTAGTGGTATAATCCTGATGTAAAGACAGTTGTCATTAATCTTTGTGACACACCATAAAACAATATGTCCTTGAACCCTACTGAGATGCTTCCACTTTGATTTAACCATCTGGTCTTTCCCAGTTGCTCCCAACCTTCAGCTAGAGTGATCTCACAACCACATACATTACTGATAGAAATGTGAAATAGGACAGCCAATTTGTAAAATAGCCTGGCAGATCCCTAAATGGTTAACAGAATTATCATATGATCAGAAATTCTAGTCCTAAACATATGCCCATGAGAAAGCATAAAAATTTAACCATAGGGGCCAAGAGTTTGGCCTAGTGGTAGAGTGCTTGCCTAGCCCCAAGTTTGATTCCTCGATACCATATACATAGAGAAAAGCTGCAAGTGGTGCTGAGGCTCAAGTGGTAGAGCTCTAGCCTTGAGAAAGTCCAAGGACAGTGCTCAGGCCCTGAGCTCAAGCCCAGGACTGGCAAAAAAAATTTAAACATAAATGTTCATGGAAACAGTATTTATATAGCCAAAAAGTAGAAATGAATTTTATGTCCATCAACTAAGGGACAGATAAATAAAATGCAATATACAATAAAGGAGTACTGAATAAGAGATGAAGGACTTCTTTGCATGGGTAAAATAACTTTCTCAACTAGATTTTATGGTAATGATTACATAATTTTAATATCCTAAAAATCATTTGATTGTGCACTTTATGGGTAAGTTGCCTAGTATAACAATTATGCCCAATATCTCTGTTAAAACAAATAGTGAATTATATCTATCTCCTGTTAAATCTAGCTCTGAATCAAGTTCCAGTGATTTTACCCCACAAAACTATAATGAATTGGTCTGCCTCTAGTCTCCATTTCCACTTATACCATTTATGTCACCTAAGTTATTTTGTGGCCTCCTAACTGGTTTTTCCCCTCACATTGTGGCAAGAAGTATCTTTTACATATGAGCCAGATGTGTCATTCCTTCATTTAAAGCTCACCAATAGCTTCCTTGGGAATGAAATACAAGGCTTCACTTGGATGAAATTTGTTCACCTATGTTAAATTGCTTACTATGGCTCCTTTCCACCTTGCAATGTCATCCTTTCAGCCTTCTTCTTTCAAGCCTACCCATAATACATCTGTATTTTTTCCCATTTTGGTTGTCTTTTAAGTGAGAATCTAAAATAAGAAAACAATCTGAGTTTACAATCCTACTGAACCATCAAAACCTGTTACCTAGCTGTTTTCACTTCTTTATCATGTCTAACTTGGTACCAGGTTCCTTTTTAATTATTTTTCTTCAGCAGCTTGCCCTTATTGCATCTTTTGAAACCATTCAACCCAATTTTCATAGGAACAGAATTTTTCTTTCACATAACTGTATAATTTATGCAATAAGGCTTTAAATTAAATGATTACAAACAAAAACTGTTGGCATAAAAATACTACTGAGCAGAAAAAGAAGGAAGTATACAATCAGCTTATGCAATGATGATTTTATGAGGACTGATGGAAAAAATCTCCTGCTGTTTGTATATAAGAACTGAACTATAATGTTTTTTTTTTTTTTTTTTTTTTTTTTGCCAGTCCTGGGCTTGAGCTCAGGGCTTGAGCACTGTCCTTGGACTTTCTCAAGGCTAGAGCTCTACCACTTGAGCCTCAGCACCACTTCTGGCTTTTTTCTATGTACGTGGTACCGAGGAATCGAACCCGGGTCTTCATGCATGCTAGGCAAGCACTTTAACCACTAGGCCAAATTCCTGGCCCCTGAACTATAATGTTAATTAGACTACTAAACTGGAGTTGGGAAAACTTTGAATCAACTAGTCGAAGTTTTCTTGAGACGGTAGGTTCTTGGCCATTTTGCTTGATTTCAGTTGGTTATTATATAATAAATTGTGTGATGGTTCCTCTTTTACTCTATACCTGGACAGGTCCCAGATTATTGCCTAGAGTTTGATTGCTATGGCAGAGATGTGTGCGTGTGTGTGTGTGTGTGTGTGTGTGTGTGTGTGTGTGCGCCCGTGTGCCCGTGCACTCACACCCGCCAGTCCTAAGTCTTGAACTCAATCTGATCATTGTCATTTTCCTCTGAGTTCAGTTGTAGGGCTTGAACTCCGGGCCTGAGCACTGTCCTTGGACTTTTCTCAAGGTTAGAACTCTACCCTTTAGCCACAGCACCACTTCCAGCTTTTTTCTATGTATGTGGTGCTGAGGAATCAACCCTGGGTCTTTGTGCGTGCTAGAACAAGCACTCTACCACTAGGCTAACCCCCCAGCCCCTCTGGACACTTAGGGCTCTTAGGTGGTAAACTGGAGACACGAGTCTAATAGACTTTCCCATTTGGGCTGCCTTTGAACTGTGACTCTCAGTCTCAGCCTCCTGACTAGCTAGGGGGTTGGTGGTGTGAGCCACTTGTGCCTAGCCAGAACTCATCTTTGTCACAGATAGCTTTTTATGAAAAGCCGCCAGGAAATTTGGATGGGAGAAGCCTAAAGATGGAATTATTTTGTGAATAGTTTAAAATAATATGATAAACAGATGTGCTGAGGTGCTAACTTGTTAACTAAACATTTGCCCTTTTAAAATGGCTTTTATAAGAGACCTTTTCTCCCACAATCCAAACTCTGGTACAGTTCTGTGGGAACAGCATTTTGTAGTCACTGAGATGATGCAGTAACTACTTTCAAAGTATACTGACGTAATCACAGCCCAGCTTCACATACTATCTACTTAATGGGCCTTTTTGAAATTACTTAGTATGCTCTGAGCCTTTAGGGAAAGGGGAGATATCTGGAAAATGCTTCCAGGTCACTCAAGGCATCAGAGAAACAAGTTCTTTTCTCATAGATAAGTGGTCCAGTAGAGGCAACATAACAATTCTATGAGAGACAAAACACAGTCCCTGTTTTCCCAAAAGATCCTTTTTCCTAGCTGTGAAAACCTCAGAATAAAAAGCAGACAGACCTACGTGGGCATCTTTGATACCCTCATCAGGAATAACATTCTCAGACTCCTAAGGCATAATGAACATTAAATAGGCTTTCCTACAAAGATCTGTCTGTCCTTCTGAATTCTGAATGATCGCTATGATAGTTTTGTCCTGTGAACTTCCGGTTCTCATTTTGCTAAAATACAAGCTCAATAGCCTAAGTTCAATCTTTTATTCCTTCCTGAATTTCATGTGCATATGTTGATACCAGCTGTGGAAAACTAAAAAGGATGGCACTCCCTCCCAACCCTTTGCCTCCCCAGAAAAATCTGTGTCAAATCCCTAAGGTCTGTAGATGCTAGCTTATTCAAAGAAAAGTCCTTCCAACTGTAATTAAGTATTGAGATAGAGGATCTTATCTTGTATTATCTTGGTGAACCATAACTGAAATGACAAGTGTCTTTGTAAGAGAAAGTCAGAGATTAGACACAGAAGAAGAGATGCAGGAGAGAAAACAGAGGCAAGGATTGAGTGGTAAAATCCTAAGTCAAAGAATGCCTAGAGCCACTGGAAACCAGAAAATACTTAGAATAGATTATCTGCATGAACCTGCAGAGGCAGTGACCTACCATCCTCTTCTAAAAGCTGTAATTGTTAGAGAATAAAATCCTGTGTTTTAAACCTTCATGCTAGTTGCAATTTAAGATAGAGACACAAGAAATGAAGATCCTCATTTTCTGCTCCATCCCTCCATAATCAACCAGGACTTCATTCTGCTTAAAACTTCTGCTAATCATCCCATTCAAACTGCAAATGGATTTTAAAAAATCATCCCATTCAAACTGCAAATGGATGCCAGTAGCTCACACCTATAAGCCTTGCTACTCAGGAGGCTGCAATCTGAGGATTGCTGTTGGAAGGAAAGTCCATGAGACTTGTCTCAATTAAGTACCACAAAAACTGGAAGTAAAGCTGTGAATCAAATGATGGAGCATTAGTCTTGAGCAAAAAGAAATCAGAGTAGTGAATTCAGTCTTTGGGAGGGACTCAAGCACTGGGGCATTTTTAGACTACAGTGTGATTATGGTCTTCAACTTGATTCTAAAACTATTGCCTAAGATCCTTGGCCTATTGCCTGGTCCTGATCTCACCCAGTCTAATAGAAAAGAAATTACTCACTGGAAGCTCTTTAAGCCAGAGCTTCTCATTTGTCTGAGTACTGAACACAAGTGACTGGAGTCTGCCTGTAGCATTTCTCATTTAGTCAATCAAGGAGACATTCTGAGGATGCCTTCTTAAGCTCTCAGAGTACAGTTTGACTAGTGTCTTGGACAATGAAAAGTCTTTATCTGGTTATCCTCATTTTTAAATTTTCAACATCATCTAGCATAATACCCATATCTGAAAATATGAATGATTTGGATTACTTTCAACTGACAAATCATTAAGGATAATGGCCATATACATTCGGTATCTCCTTGGAACCTTTATAAATGCTAGGACACATGTAGTTGCATTATGAGACAGATAAAAGAATGCATATTCTAGCACAACAATCTATTGGGGGTGTTAAGTCATCACTGGAGGCCAGTCCATCATTAGAAATGCCAGTAATACAAAGATGGCAGAACTCTTTCTGAGGGAAGCCCTACCTATGCTTCAGTGAGTTGTTTGGGGTTAGAGTTCAATTTGGATGACCTTAAAGAGACATATGTGATCATCAATAAATGATATTTTTTCTCCTGAGTATGCAGGTTTGAAGACAGAGCTAAACTGCCCCAGGCAGTAGAAAGATTGAACGCTCCCCTGTGCAGTTCTCTTTTATCTTTCTCCTTTTACTATGCTCAGTCTCTTGAATAGGTATTGACCAAACACTGGCTTGAAGGATGTTAGCCGGCTTAGTCTACACATATGTCTTGGTCTACTTTTGCACTCTGCTGGTGACATTGCTATTGTTAAGACAACAGAAACATTTGTAGGTGATAACACCTACAAATGCTGGGGCATAGGAAGCTTGGAGAATTATATACTTCGTTTAAAGTCTTAGTTTATCTGGATCAGAGCTTGGGTCAGGCTGAATCAATTCCAAGGGAGTGAAAAAGAACCTGTTTTGAAGGTTTTGTACATGTTCCTGCCAGGACAGACTGTCCTTGAAAAAGCATTCTCCTCAAACATCTGCTCCTCCTTCTACTTGCAAGCTCATTAATGGCTTTTTCCCAGAGACCCAGAAATAGCAAATTCCATTAAAAGGCTTATCATTAAATACAATGCAGCTCTTTATGTGGGAGAAGGATGGCCTCTGAATAAAGTCCATTAGGGCTCTGGGCTGAGGGAAAAAAAATGGGTCAGCTTTCTATTAAGGGAGAAATTAATACAGCAGGCAAGAGCCAGCAACAGTGCCAACATCAGTCTTGCAAAGCTTTTCCTCTTCATGCCACCAAAGTGCATTTATCCAGTCTTGCTATTCCTGTCCTCGGTGCCCTGGAGTGCAGCCCATTCGTCCTGAGTAAGGCTATCAAATTATCTGGTAACAGCCTAAATAAATATGAGAGGGGAGATTAGAACCAACTAGGGTCTGTGTGCGCGGGTGTATATGTGTGTGTGCTCTGACTGTAATCCAAATCGGGCCTCTGAAGAGCAAAGCTCATCAGTAATTCTGTCACCATCCTCGCTCTCCTGTAGTGGGTCCTAATGTCAATTCTGTGACATGTGGCTTATTGCTATATCAATAAGGTGCTGTCTTTGGGAAGAGCCACTACAGAGAAACTTGTTTTCAATATGGGAGCTCAGTGTTCAAGTGAACTCTCCAATGTTGAGTCTCTCTTTTGTGACTGAGGGAGCTGAAGCACTGAGCATGCAAGGACCTAGGTAACTTAGGCTGGCAGGTAGCATTGAAATGAATTGAGAATAGCTGTAATATAATGTCCAAAAATTCTAGAAAACGTAAGAGTGAGTCAAGCACAGGTCTGCGATGAGAGAGCTGTTCAGTTGCGCTGACAGCAAAGTGAGGGCTCCCAGATGGCAGAAGGATCAGAAGTCAGGATATTTAGTAGTTGGATGCAACATCCCCTGCTGGTAGGATGGAAACAAGAAGACCAGCTCCACTGGAGAAGAGAGTTGGTTGAGTGCAAGATTTTTAGCAAATGAGAGAATTTAAGAGACTTAAATGAGATCTTCAGGGATATATCTTGAGGTCAGTGTGATGTATATGCTATTTGGATAGTTGTGTGTTCAGTGAATACTTGCTTGCTTCTGTTCCCTTCCAACCTATGGGCAGATTACTTTCTTGTCCCACTGATGACAGGATTCACTTTGAAACTTGCATTTGTCTGTGGGATGTCACGGAGATGTGAACACAACACAGAGGTTTTAATGGAGCGTGAATGATTTGGTGACTGTCAGGAGAAGATCATGCCTGAAGTGATCCTTACTTACAGCCTGACCCTGATGCAAAAGACCTACGTCCAGGTTCAGCCTGAAGCTAAGCCTGAATGACTGAAGCTAGACAAAAACAGATCCACTAATCTTTAAGCTTAGTTTAACTCTCAGTACAACCTGAGTTTAAATCTATACAACAACAAATGCTTCTGTTTATTCAGGGGGGTGGTCATGGGACCTGAACTTAGGCCTGGGCATTGCCCCTGAGATGTACAGCTCAAGACAAGTGCTCTGCCACTTGAGCCACAGTGCCAGTTCAGATTTTCAGGTTAATTGGAGGTAAGAGTCTCATGGACTTTTGTGCCCAGGCTGGCTTTGAGCTGAGATCATCAAATCTCAGCCTCCTGAGCAGCTAGGATTACAGACATGAGCCATCAGTGACCAGTAACAAATACTTCTTGACATTTAGCTACTTCTTGCTTCTTGATACAGGTCAATGAGCTTATGCGATAGTTTATTGCCTGGCATTCTATTAGGCTGTCACTGGCTGATAGAGGAAGGCTGAAACTCAGCAAAGAAATCTAGACACTAAGTTTTGAGAGTCATCAACTCACAGAAGACATCTTGTGTGTCCATTACCTCATTTTCTCAGCACATATTTTGTACAAACTTATCCTGAACTTAATACTTAGATTTGCTGGTGTAGAAGAAAGTGTCCAAGAAATAGGTCTCCCGGCAGTTTTCCCAAAGAATTTACAGAGCGAGATGAGGAAGATCACAGCCACATTGGGGATCACTGGCCCATGAAAGAACATCCAGAGAAGGAAGAGGAGATTTGAATGAAGGCGGCACTCCGGAAACCAAGAAAGGAGAGCCTTTCATGGGGCAAAGGAGTAAATGACGACTGGCAAGAGGGCCGTGAGGTAAGGCAGATGGAGGCCTGGAAAACAGTCATAACAGTAGAATGGGTTGTTGCTGGACTGGGCCTTGATAGAATCATGGGTCAGAACTGAGAGAACAGTGCGGGGAGCTAGATGTTGACATGTATGTCAATCTGCACAGTCTATCATATACAGAATACTATAGACTGTTTCTTAAACCAGACATTTGTTTCTCACTGTTCTCGAGGCTGGAAATCCAAAATCAAAGTGCAGCTTGTCTGGTTCCTGGGAAGGACTCCCTTCCTGAACTGTGGATTGCTCATGAGTCTTCACATGGCATTTCCTCTGTGTACAGAAAGAGCTCTGGTGTCTCTCCTCCTCGTTTATTTTTCTTCCAATCTTATGGTTTGGATTCAGAGCCATATGCCTGCTTAATTTGCTTGCTGATGCTCCATTCACTTGAGCCAAGCCTCTAACCTTTCTATCTTCCTAGGGAAGGCTCTTTCTGGGAGCTATTGGTGTTTTGGGCAAATAATTCTTAGTTGTAGCATCTGTCCTGTGTATTATACATTGCTTAGTAGCATCCCAGATGTAACAAGCTGACCCACAGAAGCATGGTGGAACGAGGAGACTGAGTGGAAAAGAAACCCGCCTCTTGAAAAGTTGAAAGATGGCAATTAACTTTTCCTTTACCCTTTTCCAACCATCTTTTAGTCTCATTTGAAGTAGGCTTCATAGATTCCTCCTTCTCCCATCAAGTAAATCATATGAGCAGAGAAGTTAGTCAAGCTCCAGCCCAGGATGTGCCAGTGCTTCTAACTGTAAAGCGCCATAGACAAGAGAGCTGTGTGCAGCTGTCACTCAGGTCTCCCTTCCACTAAGTGCCATTTAGTTGCCTCCGAGATCCTATTTATCACCCCCTTTGCTTTGCTTTGAGAGTGCCATCACTAATGCAGTAAAAACAACAGCACAGCCTTCTCCAGATGCTTCAATGTGCACTAGAGGTCAAACCATCTCTTCCTCTTGTCTTAGAAAAAATTGCACCTGTCACATTTCTAAAACCGATACATAAACTGGGGCTAGAGAAATCCAGCCATATATATTTTCTTCCCAACAGCAGACACCTCCTCGGCTGTTGCTTGGAGAAAGCAGGTCGGCAGTTATGTGGCTGCTTGATTTGAAAATACACAGACCCATATGGAAAGTAACTATGGGATATCTAGCGATGGCTTCTTGCCATTACTAAATACAGGATCATAATGGCTCAACTATACTAATATTTATCTTGGCAAAGTTTAAATACACAATATATGGATCTTAACTATGAGTGCTTATATCACATATCTCTAAGAATGATGATGCCTTGGGCACTGGTTTCTAAAGAATTCTAGCATTCTACAGATCTTGCTTGAGTGAAACATATTTATCAAACTCCCTACCCTTTCTCCCCCCTTGTTCTAGCTCCCTGGTTACCATCCTTATACTTTTTTTGGCCAGTCCTGGGCCTTAAACTCAGGACCTGGGCATTGTCCTTGGACACTTTTGCTCAAGGCTAGTGCTCTGCCACTTGAGCCACAGTACCACTTCCGGCTTTTTCTGAGTATGTGGTACCAAGGAATCGAGCCTAGGGCTTTGTGCATGCTAGGCGAGCATTCTACCACTAGGCTATGCTCCCGGCCCCTCATTCTGCTTTTTGTCTCTATAGATGTGAATATTTTAAACCCTTTATATGACATGGAGTGGTACAGAATTTTTCTCTGTGACTGGCTTATTTCACTAAGCACTTTGTCCTGTAGGTTCACTTACATCGTCTTGACTTTTGAACCCTTCATGGCCAGTAGGGCTCATCCTTCACATTCTTCATTGCTGGCCCTGCCATTTTTTTTTTTTTGCTAGATCTTCAGCCAAATGCTAATTTCTCAGTGAAGACTTCTTTTTCTTTCTTCTGTAAAATTATAGCTTCAGACCCTGAAACAATCCCTCCCTTGCTTTGTTCTTTTCTTTATCACTATTGTTATGTAACTAATTGTTGTTTTAGTTATAAAACATTTATTTATAATCTGACTCTCCCACTCAAATGTTAGCTTTATGTACACATGTGTCTTTAGTCTGCTGTGAACCCAGTGCCAGCCACAGTGCCTGGTACATAGGAGGGTCTCAGTAAGTAGTGGCTAAACGATGAATCAAAAGGGAGAGATGTACATAAAGAGAGAGACACATACTGTGTGTCCTTACATAGAAATTTCTGGTAGCTATGTGTTTAAGAAGAATAGTGAGCTATCTATGTATTCTCACCAGCTACAATAACCTTGGATAAGAGAGCATAAGGTTTAGCAGCTTACAGAGCTGACAGGGAAGACCACTGTGCTGTGATGCAGTACACAGATCCCTCATGAGGCTCTAGTACACAAAGCACCTGAGGGCCTAGAGGTTGGCTCTGGATGGCAGTTATCGTTAATAAATATTAAGTGAGCCTAATCACAAAAACCCTTCACTCATCTCTGTCAGCCTGCTTTCCACTGAGCAGCTGCCACTCTTTCTTGTCTGTCTGTCTGTTGTGTCCTCAACAATGACAGTCCCGCAACAGCACTTTTCCCAAAGGGAGATTATGAATTTTATTTCATGGAGGAAAAAGTACAAATGATAGTCTAATTGGCTCTTCAAAGCCACAGTGAAACATCCCTAGATATTCCCCAAATATTCTCTGAACTAGAAGTATCTGTTTATGTTTTATACATGAATGCATTGTTTTTATTTTATGTTGTTTTGGAGTATCAGCTTTTTAAAATAAGTATGAAGTATCTGCATGGTGCCAGTCACTGTGCAATGTACAATAGATAATGAATAAGGCAGAGAAATTTCATTAAGATTAGATTTGCCTACACTTGACCAAAAAGTCAAAAATAATAGCGTCTGGGGCCAGGAGTTTGACCTAGTGGTAGAGTGCTTGCCTAGCATGCATGAAGACCCAGGTTCAATTCCTCAGTACCACAAGCATAGAAAAATGCCAGAAGTGGTGCTGAGGCTCAAGTGGTAGAGTACTAGCCTTGAGAAAAGCCCAAGGACAGTGCTTAGGCCCAGAGCTCAAGCCCCAGACTGGCAAAAAAAAAATAATAGCATATTAGACAAATGTGAGGTCTTGTATATAAAGCAAGTCCAGAGGTAGACAGTTAAAGCCTGGTATGAAATATTCACCATGTCAGGAGCCAGGCTTTATTTTTCAATGTGTTCTGCAGGCTTCTCTGGTCTACAGTCTTTTTCACTCAACCATCTGGGGCCTGGTTAACATGATGTGAACGTTCTTTTGGACTGCCAATTTGATTGGATCGAGGCACACACCTCAGGATGTGTTGGAGTTGGGTGGGTTCTAGAAGATACTTAAATCATGATGACTGACCTAGTGAATGAATTTGTCCCTTGATGGATGCAAAACATGCTACCAATTTTCTAAGATGGTCATGTCCTTGAGATTGTATCTTAGACCCTTCCTTTGTTTCCACCTTTTTTCTGCTTCATATCCACTGCAATCTTTTTTTCTGCTCTGCCTCTAGTCATGAAGAACTGAACTCTCTGAAATCATGAGCTAAAATAAAGTTTTCTTCCTTTAGACTTCTTTTTCAGCCTGACTAATATACCTGGTAAGAACCTAGGATAGTGAATTCTTCTGGGGATGTACAGGAATCACAAGTGAGTGCTAGCAGAGGAGAGAGGTGTAGGGACAGAATTTTATATCCACCTTGTGCAAGCATACTGGCAACAGAACTGAAGATTCTCTGGAGGAAGTGCTCCACCCATGGCCACTAAGGGAAGGACAAGTGCCATTCCAGAAGAGTGTGGCTCTGAGGTCACTTCCAGCTGAGGTCCAATAATGTGAATACTTAAGTCCTGGAGACACTAGCCTTTTCAGAGGACATTGCCATGCAGGAACCAGGCCTTACATTGCAGGAGGAAGAAGTAAGATTCTTTTTGTCTTGATTAGTAAAGCTAAATATACTTAAATTTTTTTACATATTTTTTATTGTAATTAATAAAAGGGTTACATGATATTTGCCAGATAGAAGGTGTATTAATTCACATACATTGATACCCTTTCACATGTCTTGGTACCCATTTCCCTCCCCCCCCCCGTCTTGGTTTTCCCCCCTTCCCTATCAAGTTTCAAATAACCAAATACAAAAAAATTCAATATATTAGATAACAAAGTGAGATACTGTAACAATATGAGATAACCAAGGGACAGCAAAGGAGATGAGACATAACATAGTACATTAAGGACAACAATCATTCATTATATGGCTTTTGTTTCAATATCCTGGAGGTCCTTTCAATTAGCTTCATACTATATGGTCTTATGTATCAAGGTTTTGCTCTATTGCAGATCTCTGCTAGGAGAGCCCAAGGTTTCTACTGATTATGACAAATGACGGAAACCATTGAGCCTAAGTTCCTTTGAGTCTGGCTTACTTCACTTAATATGATTTTTTCTAAGTCTTTCCATTTCCTAACAAATGGGTCGATGTCATTCTTTCTGACAGCAACACAGAATTCCATTGTGTACAAATACCACAACTTGTTGATCCACTCATCAACTGAGGGACATCTGGGTTGGATCCATATCTCTGCTATGGTAAATAGTGCTGCAATGAACATTGTTGTGCTAGTGGATTTAGTATGCCCTAGATTCTGGATGGTTGGGTAAATGCCAAGTAGTGGAATTGCTGGGTCATAGGGGAGTTCTATGTTTAGCCTTTTGAGGAACTGCCATACTGCTTTCCATAGTGGTTGAACAAGTTTGCACTCCAACCAACAGTGTAGTAGTGATCCCTCCTGGCCACATCCCCTCTAGCATCTGTTATTATTTGTTTTCCTGATCCTAGCCATTCTAACTGGAGTGAGGTGGAATCTTAGAGTTGTTTTGATTTGCACATCCAGAGATGTGGAGCATTTCTTCATGTGTCTATAGGCCATTTTTGTTTCTTCTTCAGAGAAGACTCTCTTTAAGTCTTTGGCCCATTTTTTAATGGGATGGTTGTTACTTTGGTTATTTTTGGAGTGATTCAATTTTTTGAGTTGTTGATATAATTTTAAAGACCTTTCATACGATTTACGAACACTCTATGAAAACATCATTCCATAACTCCTAGCCTTTCTTCCCTTATAAAAGTATTAGAAGGACTGTAGAGACTATTACTACATGTGATTTTCTACCCTGTAGGGCTGACAGACTTTGTAAGATTGTTTCAGGGAACTCATCCAAGAGAAAGAAGATGGAGATGATTTTATACTTAATTCTATGATCCTGCTCTACCTTGGCATCCTCCCACATCTTCCTCTTCAGAATGGGGAATAGACAGCTATTTACAATTGAGTGAAGGAAGCTCTGGGTTCAGGGCCTGGTATATAATTGTCACTAACTAAATGTTTAGTGAAGAAGAGTTTCTATGCCATTCCAACTTGATTTGTTGGAGTGGAAATTTTTGCATTAAAAATTGAATTTAAAAAGGATTAGACAGCAGTAGTCATCACATGTCTTTTCTTCCTGGACAGCACTGATTAATTTCATTTGCATATAACACATCTGATTGTGTCCCTTCATTGTCATCACAGTTTTTCATGTTCTAATCATTTATTCATTCACTTACCATCTGTTCCATTCTGAACTAGGGATGCTGCTGGGTGAAAAGGATACTGTCATAAATAGCAGAAAGTCCCTGCTAATACCTCTCCTTAGATATGCCTGTGGGCCATCTAGCTCAATTTTGGCATTTGGAACCTGCCAGCTGAGGCAGATAAAGCCTGAGACCTACTGCTGAGGGCAATGAGCAGCTTCAGGGAATACTGGCTGTAATCATCTCCTCAAGAGGAGCAAGGGATAACATGCACAGTAAAGCACTCTTCGTAGGAAGAGTGGTTTGATCACAGAAATTTCTAGGTGGAACAGAGAGCAGGCTTGCCCTCAACATGTGGTAATCATTGCTGCTGTGGTTATCATCGGGGGAGGTTTATCCAAGTTTGAGTTCATGAGCTTATTTTGACAGCACAGAGTGGGCCGTGAGCATGGGCTCCTTGTTGCTTATCTGTGACCTGTGTTTAGGGAACTCTTTTCACAGCCTATTACATCTCGGCAACAGGACTCTGAAACTCATCTCCTCCAGGGAACTCAGGTCCTGATGTAAAAGACATTGATGAGAACTGGACTGTAGAGACCAAAAACAAACAAACAAACAAAAAAGAGAGAGACCAACTTCTGTTGGTCAACAGCCAGATGGAGGCAGTACTTCTAAGCCAAACTATGTAAGAAAGGAAGTCTCAGGGCCCTGTTCTTTATCCTCAGGATCCATTTCTCCTTAGGCCTTGTGTCACCGGCTAATGTGCCTGAGGATTAACTGAAGCAGAATGTTCTGGTGGCATATTCCTTGGCTTGACACTATTTTTTCTAGTGGGTGCTGGTGGCTCATGCCTAATCCTAGCTACTCAGGAGGCTGAGATCTGAGGATCATGGCTCAAAGCCAGCTCAGGCACAGAAGACCATGAGACTCTTATCTCCAATTAACCACCAGAAAACCGGAAGTGATGCTGTGGTTCAAGTGTAGAGCACTAGCCTTGAGCTGAAGAGCTTAGGGAATGTGCCCAGGCTCAGAGTTTAAGCCCTGTGACCAACAAAAACAAAATAAAACAAACAAACAAACAAAAAACCTACTTTTTTCTGATATATTTTGTGGTATGTAATCATCATAGAGCAAAACAAGAGAGGAAAAGTTGATAACTCTTAATTGTAACATCCATCTTGGCCATTCATGTTTTTCCTATTTTCTTGACATTTTTCTTTGTTGATATATACTCATGTGCACCTAAGCATGTATATATCATGTTAAAGATTTCTAAATGGTGCTGCATTATCTTCCTGTCTTCTTCTGGGTCATGGGGCTTGAACTCTGAGCCTGGGCACTGTCCCTAAGCTCTCAGCTCAAGGCTCCCACCCTACTCTTTGAGCAGCAGCCCCACTTCCCATTTTTTCGTGGTTAATTGGAGATAAGAGGCTCAGGGACTTTAATGCCTGGACTGGCTTTGAACCTCCTGAGTAGCTAGGATTACATGCGTGAGCCACTGCATCCAGCTCCTGTCTTCTTTTATTTTAACTTAATTTATTTATGGTCTTTTTCTTTTAGTTTTGTCATGGTGTGTTATCATAGATGGTGTTTTTCTACATATGTACCTCGTAGCACCTGTCAGTGATGAAAGATAGACGAGCTAAGAGAGACTGACTGAAGTGAGACTAAGCAAGCAACATCTGCCCTCCTTGTCCATTAATTGAAAATCCAACAGAATATTTGGCAAAATCCCAGCTGCTGCATTTGTGGCCACGTGCAGACACAATACAAATGCAGCCACACATGACCAAACAATTTGCAAATTTACCCTAAGTATTATAAATAGGTGTTTATGTTTTGTTAAAATGTTATTTGAGCTAGGATACATTACTGAGGATTTTGCAGAAGACAATAAACAGATTGCAAAAGTCGTAAAGAATATTTTTCTCCCCAGAGAATAGTGGAGAAAATAAAAATTCATTTGGAATGAGAATTCAATGGATTTATATTTGTCAGGCTTGGGATTTACTGGATAAAGCTTCTTTATGAAGTTCAAAGTACTGTGTAAAAATAACACTAACCCTCATTGTATCATTTGTGTGGGAACATGAATATGCATATCATCTAGATATAAAAGCAAACTCTGCTTTCACAATTTAAATTATATAAAAGTATAATCTAAGCAGGTGAACTTGAAGAGCTGCTATGTCTGCTTTTGCATACATATCATTCTGTTTCTATGCATATGATCATAGGTTTTGATGCTCCTACAGGAATTATGTCTCTATCAGATATTTCTTTTTTTTTTTTTTGTCGGTCATGGGGCTTGAACTCTTGGCCTGAGTGCTATCCTTGAGCTCTTCAGCTCTAGACCACCACCCTACCCCTGGAGCTAAAGCCCCTCTTCCTGTTTTGTAATTATTAATTTGAGATAAAAGTCTCAAGCTCTTTATTTGATTTATACAAAGAAACTTTTGAAATTATCCATTTCTAAGCTCATGTGATGAATGTATCACAAATAAATACAAGTCTTTATAAATCTCCCCCCCAAAAAAAGAGTCTCAAGTTCTTTAGTGCTCAGGGGCTGGCTTTGAACTGCAGTCCTCAGATTTCAGCCTCCTGAGTAGCTAGGATTACAGGCATGAGCCACTACACCTGACTCCATCAGATATTTCTGTTGAGAAATATTAACTTTTCTGTTTTTATTCATGAAAGTGTCATTCACAAATATGTATATCTGTTTTGCAGGTTATGTAGCCAAAGGAATATTCAAAAAAAGTCCTTGAAAGAATCAGTTGAGATTTGAGATAGATGAGAGACTCTCCTTCTAAGTCATTTACAGCCTGTGTAACTCTGAGGAAGGAAGGAAAGCCTATATCCTATGTGAGTGTTGGTGGGGGGCTTTAATTAAGAGTCTTCCAGAGAGACTGCCCCCACCTTTTTACTGAGACTTAGTCTAAATTGATTTGGGAGACAGTAGGATTTCAATTATACAGAAGCTTGCATCTTACAGTTCAATGCCATGTGTATAGCTAGGCACCTAGCAACAGCTCTCTGATGGGTAATGATGAGATTTTAATTAGCATCTTGGATCTGTTTAGAAAGTCATTCCAAGCTCATTTGCTTGAATGTGCCCAGCCTTGCCTGAGACCTGTTCTAGCCTGTTTCCATGAAAGAAAGGGCAGCAACCACAAAACCATTGCTCTTCTGGGCAGTTCAGCACCCAACTTCAGAGCTTTCTCTGGAGATTTAATTAGTTCACTTTTCTGATATGGTGCTTGGAAATTTTAGGCTCATCTCTGTGTGCTGGGATCTGAGTCAAGAGCAGAGATGGAAGGCTTTTTAATCTTCCAATATTCCTAGACTATTTTGTTTTAGAATGGGACTGACAAGACTATCTCCATTTTCTTTCCCAGTGGGCATACTTAGTTTGGGGGGAAAAGAAAATCAAAGCCCTGTTACAGAGGTCGCACCATTAATGAGACTACTAAAGAGACTTTAAAAATCCAGTTGAGCCACAGGGGTAGCTAACCTCAATACATCTCATAAACTTTCCAGCAGTTTAATTGCTTGCCACAAATCTGTTTAAATTGTTTTATATCCCACTTGCTCAATTTTGTTCAGTCATATGCATCTAGAGATTTGTCCTTTTCTTCTAGCTTTTCCAGTTTATTGGAATATGTTTTTTCGATTTGTTCTCTAATGTTTCGAATGTCCTAGATATCCATTTAGTCATTTCTAATTTTGTTAATTTCATCTCCACCAGTATTTTGGTTCAGTTAGCTAAGTGGTTGTCAATCATATTTATTTTTTCAGAGAATGAAATTCTTGTCTTGTTGATTCTTTGCATATTTTTTAATTGTATTTAGTCTCCATTCCATTGTTTCATGTCATGATCTTTTTGTTTTGGTGGTTTCGGTTTTGAACTCAAGGCTTAACATTCATTAGACAGGTTTTCTAACCCTTGTACCACTTCTCCAGCATTTTTCTCCAATTATTTTTTGCAGGGGAGAGCATATGTGGGCTTGCACAAGGTGGAGGCATATGGAGACAGAAGGGAAGCAAAAGAGCAAGCCAGTCCTTGGCTTGGGCTCATGGCCTAAGCACTGTCCTTGGGTTTCCTCTAGGCTAGAGCTCTATCACTTGAGCCACCACACCACTTCTGGCTTTTTTCAATGAATGTGGTACTAAGGTATTGAACCCTGGTCTTCCTGTATGCAAGGCAAGCCCTCTACCACTAGGCCAAACTCCCAGCCCTAGAATCTCACTTTTTCTCCAGGCTGGCCTGGCCAATAATTGGGCTCTCCAGCTTATCTTTTGTGTCCTTAATCTAGTTTCATCTCATTACTCTCTTTGGACTGCACTATTCAGTTTGAGGAAGCAATTCAGGTTAAGACTTGGGTTTTTTGAAAGTCAGGCTATGGAGTTTTGCTAGTTGCATTTATAAGTTAATAGAAGACCTCAAGGGTTTTTTTTTTGGCAGAAATGGAAAAGGAGCATTAAAAAAAGTAATAATGACAAAATAAGAAACACGTCAACAACTTTCTGCAGAAACAAGTTTATGACTACAAGAAATAAAGCATATCCAATACAATAGAATCTGAAGCAGCCAAAATAGAAAAATAAAACGTTTCTCTATGTACAGAAATGTTATAGTCTCTAAAAACTATATATAAAAATGTATACAACTTGGTATGTCTATAAAAGAGCATGAAAATATGAAATACAGTGCATTATAACAAAGTAAAATTTCTTATTTGTACATATACTACCTTTGAAAGGATATTTGAGCCATCCTCTGGGTATTGTTGGGAGAGGGAGGTCAGGAGAATGTGAGTCTGGAAACCAAAGAAAGCTTAGAACTATATAACCAGAAATTAGCCTAATAGAATAGTTTAGGCATACCCTGTGATGAGGATTATTTTGAGTCTTTAGTTCTAGGACACTATGACTAAGTCTGTATGCACAAAGATATGTTTAGACACTGTGTGCCGGCAGTGTGGGCCTCTTTGTGCTACATCAAGCCTAAAATCTGATCTCATATTAATTCGGGAG